>NC_057801.1:836478312-836679258 GCF_018294505.1 Triticum aestivum | reverse complement strand
AAGGAGTTCGGCTCTTCGAGAGGCGTGTGCAGGAGTTGGGTCCTTAGAAGCGTTGAGCGCGAGCGAAACACCAACTGGGCTGGCTGGCGGCAATCCGGCTTGGCCGGTTGGTGAGCGGCCGGTCGTGCGTCTAACTTAGTTGACGAGCATCGGGCCGGGTTGGTCGATCTGGCGGCTTTGACTTAGTGTATGAATCGTAGGGAGCTTTGGCCCGTTGTGCTTCCCCGCCGTCAGCCAGAGCTGGATCTGCGGTTTTAGGGTGAAGGGGGGGACCGTGGCATCCTAACTTCATCAGGAATCACCAAGTAAAGCGGCGGGGTGATGATCAAGCCGGCCAGCCCCCGAGCCTCCGGGTCGAGCTAGTCGACCCAGCGGCTGGGTTCGATAGTCAAGTGATGCAAAATATGGACACAATAAATTGGTCGGCAAAAGGCAGCCCCCGAGTCTCGTTCGGGGACCCCATAGTTTCATATGCTTACAGAAGGCGTCGATACATACATTCGCGAGGATAATGTAAAACGGATGGAGGAGTTCCGTGTTCCACGGCCGGATCGTTTCTTCACCGGCGGTGTCCCTCTTGCGCTTCTTCAACTTGCGCGCGTCGATGAGGTAGTAGGCGTTGCGGTCGCGCAAAGTCCTGCTCACGATGTACGGGCCCTCCCATGGAGAGGACAGCTTGTGCTGGCCTGCCTGCTCTTGGACGAGTCGGAGAACGAGGTCGCCTTCGCGGAATGTGAGATGCTTGATCTTCTTGCTGTGGTAGTGCCTCAGGCCTTGCTGGTAGATAGCCGAGCGGCTAAGTGCCAGAAGGCGCGCCTCTTCGAGCAGGTCAACGCCGTCTTCACGTGCTTCTCTTGCTTCTGCTTTGGTGTACATCGCGACACGCGACGAGTCGAACTCGACGTCGGTCGGGATGATGGCTTCGGATCCGTAGACGAGGAAGAACGGGGTGAACCCGGTCGACCGGTTTGGTGTTGTGCGCAGACTCCATAGAACTGTGGGCAACTCGTCGAGCCAACTGCCGGGTGAGCGGACGAGTGGCTCGACGAGTCGCGGCTTGATGCCGGACAAGATGAGTCCGTAGGCCCGCTCGACCTGCCCGTTGGACTGCCGATGTGGCACGGAGGCCAGGTCGAGGCGGATGCCGGAGACGGAGCAGTATTGCTTGAGCGCGCCCTTGGCGAAGTTGGTGCCGTTGTCGGTGATGATGCTGTTCGGCATGCCGTAGCGCACCGCTGTGTCCTTGATGAACCGGACGGCTGTTGGCCCGTCCAATTTCTTGATTGGTTTTGCCTCGATCCACTTGGTGAATTTGTCCACTGCCACCAGCAAGTGCGTCATGCCGCCTCGAGCGGTTTTGAAGGGTCCCACCATGTCGAGTCCCCAGACCGCGAAGGGCCAGGCGATCGATATGGTGCCGAGTGCTTACGCCGGCTGGTGGCTGCGTTTGCTTAAGCGCTGGCATCCTTCGCACTTGAGGACGAGCGACTCGGCGTCTTCGAGGGCCGTTGGCCAGTAGAAGCCGTGGCGGAACGCCTTGGCCATGAGGGATCGAGATGCGGCGTGATGCCCGCACTCACCCTGGTGAATGTCGAGGAAGATGTCGATGCCGCGATCCTGCTCGACGCAGCGCTGGAACACGCCGGTAGAGCTGCGCTTGATGAGCTCATTGTTGATGATGTTGTAGGCGGACGCCTGGCGCTGAACTTGCCGAGCCTCGGTCTCGTCCATGGGGAGAACCCCATTATCCAGAAACTCTGATATCAGCAAGGCCCAAGATGGGGCCGCGACGGCGTTGAAGACGGCCACCTGGGTGGGTTCCGAGTCGGCGGCTCCTGGGCCGGGTTGAGCAGCCCCTGGGTTGGTGACGGCGACGGCCGGGTCTGGGGTGATGTTGGCCGGGTTGAGCTGAGCAGCCCTCGGGCCGGGTTCGGCAGTCCCCGGGCCGGGTTCAGCAGTCCCCGGTTCGGGTTGCGCCGCGGCCGGGTCTTCTGGGACGTGGATGGACTCGGAGTCCGGCGACGACTTGACGGACATTTTGCGCAGGTGCTCGAGGGAGACGCCAGACGGGATGGCTTGACGTGACGAGGCGATCTTGGCGAGCGTGTCGGCTGCCTCGTTCTCCGCACGCGGGACGTGGAGGAATTCGCAGCCATCGAATGATCCGGACAGCTTCTGGATCAGGAAGCGGTAGCTTGCCAAGTTGGAGTCGCGGGCGTCCCACTCGCCGAAGCACTGCTGCACCACCAAGTCCGAGTCGCTGTAGCATAGGATGCGCCGGATGCCAAGTTCCTTGGCGAGCCGGAGGCCATGCACAAGGGCTTCGTATTCGGTGACATTGTTGGAGGCGGCGAAGTGGATCTGGAGTGCGTAGCGGAGTCGGTCACCCTTCGGAGATGACAGTAGGATGCCGGCCCCTAAGCCGAGTCGCATGTTGGACCCGTCAAAGTGCATGCGCCAATGCGTCGAGTCGGGAGACGGCGGCAGGTACCGAGTCTCGGTCCAGTCGACGAGGAAATCGGCCAGGGTATGAGACTTGATCGTGGTGCGGGGCTCGTAGAGGATGGTGTGGCCGGCTAGCTGGATCGCCCATTTGGCGACCCGGCTGGAGGCGTCCCGGTACCCGATGATTTCTTCGATAGGCACCGTGCTGACGACGGTGACGACGTGTTCTTGAAAGTACTGTGTCACCTTCTTGGCGGTGAGGTACACGCCGTAACACATCTTCTAGTAGTGCGGGTAGTTCTGCTTGGAGGTGGAGAGCACTTCGCTCAGGTAGTAGACCTGGCGCTGGACGGCCTGGATCTTGCCCTTCTCCGGTCGCTCGACCACCAGCACCGTGCTGACCTCCCGCGATGTCGTGGCTATCTAGACCAACAGCGCCTCCTTGTCGGTCGGCGCGGCCAGGACTGGTGCGATGGAGAGCATGCGCTTGAGGTCTTGGAAAGCTTTGTCCGCCTTGCCGTTCCACTCGAACGGGCTTGTTTTCTTGATTAGCTGGTACACGGGCAGTGCCTTCTCACCCAGCCGGCTTAGAAACCGGCTGACTGAGGCCAGGCAGCCTATGAATTTCTGGACATCGCGCAGCCGGGTTGGCTTGCGCATGCGCTCGATGGCCTTGATCTTCTCTGGGTTCGCCTCGATGCTGCGTTCCGAGACGAGGAAGCCGAGCAGCTTTCCGGCTGGGACACCGAAGATGCATTTTTCTGGGTTGAGCTTGACCTTGTATTCGCGGAGGTTGGCGAATGTTTCCTTCAGATCGTCGAGGAGTGTGAGGTGCTGCTTGGTCTTCACCACAATATCGTGCACGTATATGTGGATGTTCTTGCCGAGTTGCGGTAGCAAGCATTTCTGCATGCAGCGTTGGAAGGTGGCACCGGCGTTCTTCAACCCGAACGACATGGTGATGTAGCAGTACGCCCCAAAGGGCGTGATGAAGGACGTCTTTAGGGCATCGGCCGGGTCCAGCTTGATCTGGTGATAGTCGGAGTAGGCGTCCAGGAAGGACATGAGCTCGCACCTGGCAGTCGAGTTGATGACTTGGTCGATCCGCGGGAGAGAGAACGGATCCTTGGGACAGGCCTTGTTGAGGCTGGTGTAGTCGATGCACATGCGCCAGGTCTTGTTTTTCTTTATGACGAGGACTGGGTTGGCCAGCCACTCGGGGTGAAACACTTCCATTATGAAGCCGGCCGCCAAGAGCTTGGCGACCTCTTCACCAATGGTTCTTCTCTTCTATTCGGAAAATCGACGGAGGGGTTGACGGACAGGCTTGGTGTCCTTGCGGACGTGGAGTTTGTGCTCGGCGTACTTCCTTGGGATACCCGACATGTCTTTGGGGGTCCATGCAAAGATATCCCGATTCTCACAGAGGAAGTGGACGAGCTCGCCTTCCTATTTGTTGCCGAGGCGGGCGCCTACGACAACGTACTTGCTACAGCTGGGGTCTTCCGGGTTTAGCTTCACTTTCTTGGTTTCCTTGGAGGGCTTGAACGCGGCCTCATCGGCCGGGTCCAGGGTCAAGATCGACACGTCGGAGGCCTCGCCGGCCAGGGCGACGATCCGGTCGAGCTAGCGCCTCTCCTCAGCAATGACCAGCGACTCGACCAGCTTGGCGCCGTCTCGGGTGCACTCCAGAGACTTGCGGTAGTCGCCGGTGATGGTAATGAGTCCCTTGGGACCCGGCATCTTCATCTTCAGGTACGCGTAGTGGGGGACCTCCATGAATTTGGCGAGCGCGGGCCGGCCCACCAGCGCGTGATACGCGCTGGATAGGTCCACCACCTCGAACTAGATTGGTTCACGTCGGAAGTGGCTGCCGTCGCCGAACAGGACATCGAGCCGGACCCGGCCAATGGGTGAACAGGAGAGGCCGGGTACGATGCCATGGAAGACTGTTCGGGTTGGCTCCAGGTCCTCGGTCTTGAGGCCGAGCTTGGTCATCGTGTCGCGGTAGAGGATGTTGATGCTGCTGCCGCTGTCGATGAGGACTCGGGAGAACTTGCAGGTGTGCCGCGCGATGATGGTAGGGTTGAGGACGAGGGCGTATCCACCCGGACTCGACATGACTGCTGGGTGATCCTCCAGGGTCCCGGTGATCGGGTAATCCGATCAATGCATGAAGTCCGTCTTGGCCGGGACGACGGTGTTCACCTCCTGCCGGAGGAGGCGCTCGCTGTGCTTGTCGACGTCGAGGCTGGTGAAGACGACGTAGGCCATGTTCTGGTCCGGGTAGGCGTCGTTCCGCATCGCGCCGCCGACGGGAGGCGACAATCGAGGCGGGGGCGGCTGCCCCGCGCCCGGAGCCGGAGCCGGAGCCGGAGGAGGCAAAACGTTGCCCCTCATGATGCGCTTGGTGATGGCGCACTGTCGAAGCGTTTGCGTGGAGGGTCTTGCGCCACTATGGTGCTTGCATGGGGCGTCGAGCATCTCTTCAAAGCTCATGGCGGGTTGCCACGCCATCTTGTCGGTCTACCGGTGCTTCGCTGCCTGGTCCGCCGTGGGCTCAACGGCTGCGATGATCCGGTTGTCGTGACGTTGCGCTGGCTGGTCGGCCTTGCGCTTGTTGTTCTGGTGATGCTGCTGCCGGCTGCTTTTGCCGGCCGGCTTCTGTGGAGGGACCAGCTTCGCCTTGCCGGCCTCATCCAGCGTCACCTGGATCTTCATGGCGGAGTCGGCTTTGGTGTACTTGTCTGCCGTCACCTTGAGCGCGGCCATGGTGGCCGGCTCGGAGCGTAGAAGCTTGATCTTGAGGAGGATGCCATCTCGGCACCCGCTGACGAAGTATTGGATCGCCTGGACTTCATGGATGCCCTCGCAGCTGTTCCGGAGCTCGGTCCAGCGTGCATGCTACTCGCGGCTGGTCTCCGTAGGCCCCTGCACACACATGGCGAGCTGGCTGGGGCGACCGGGCCGCCTGTACATCCCCGTGAAGTTGCGGACAAATGCTTCCTCAAAATCAACCCATGTGTTGATGCAGCCCATCGGCAGGCTGTTCAACCATGTGCGAGCCGATCCTTGGAGCATGAGCGTTGCATAGCGCACGGCGAGACCACGATTGGCACCGGTGGTGCCAATGGCCGTGGTGTAGTCGGTGAGCCAGTCTTCTGGCTTCACGGTCCCATTGTACTTGGGGGTGTCGCGGGGAAGCACGAACCCCTTGGGGAAGGGCTCCTCCCGGATGCATGGGCTGAAGCACGCCGGCCCAATAGCGCCGCTCTCCTCCACCTCCAGGAAGCGAGCGAGCTGATCGAGGCGGTGGCGCGCATCGGCGTCGTCGATGGCGCGGGGGCCGACTCGACTAGCGGCCAGGCCCCGAGGGGCCGGGTCGGCTGGAGCCGGACGCGGACCATGCTGGCCGTGTCCGTGCTGAGTCTCTGGGGCGGGCTCTTTGCCCAGAGCGTCGGCGTCGGTGCCTGCCGGGTTGCGCCGGGTCCGGGCTTGGCCGGAGTGCGCCTTGCCGGGCGGCAAGGAGGCCGTGTGCAGGAGTTCGCCGGGCCCGCCAAGGCGGGCGGAGCCGGACCCGGCCGGCTTGGCGTGCGAGTTGAGGCGATCCTGCTGGGTGTTGGCAGCGTGGAGGAGCTCGTGCATCCGCCCGATGCGCTCCTTGAGCTCCTCGCCTGCGAGTTGGTCGAGGCCGACCGCGGCTGCCTCCGCAGCTCGCATGTTCTTGACTGGGGTCTCGTAGACGGTCCGGACGGCGCCGAAGGCCCGGTCGATCGCTCCTCCCCGGGCGCGAGTATCGGCAGCCTGGCTCGGCTCAGCCGCGGCGGGCATGAATCCGTGGGCGGCGTCGTGCTCCATTTGAGCAGCTTCCAGGCAGCGCCTGGTGGCAGCCAGCGTCTCGGACAGGTCCAGCATTTGCTGGCGCCTGTCCTCGAGCTGGGTTCGGGCTTCAATGATGTTGATGGCGTCGACGTTGGTGCCGATGGGGATGTGGAGGCTCTGCATTGCGGTGCGCAGTGGGTCGGATGGCTTTGTCCGTGCCGTGCCGACCGCGGCTTCGGCGACTCTTCTCGCCTTACTCGACGAGGAAGAGGCGCCATCGCCGGTGACAAAGACCTCCACGTGGGCGTCCATCGCCCCGGCAGTGTATCCGCCACTAAGAGAGAACGGGGAGTCGGAATAGCTGAGTACCCCGCTGGGGTACTCGTCGGCCGCGAGCACGTCGGAGATGCGCAGCACGGTGAAGGAGGCGGCGAGCGCGCCATTGACGTCATCCGCCAGAGCGACGGACTCGTCGAAGTAGGAGAAGGTCCCCATCTGAAGCATGCTTCCGGCCAGCTCCTCGAGCTGCCCCACGGTGGGCGCCAACTGTCGTGGTGGGCGCACGGCAGATGCCAAGGGATGGCTAAAGAGAGGAGGAGGCTCGAGGGCGCTGGTGGGCTTCTGAGGCGAGGTTGATATGCGCAGGCGCAGGACGCCGGACATACCCAGGTTCGGGGCTCTCCGGACAGATAACACCCCTAGTCCTGCTGAGTTTAGTTGGATGGTTGATAGTACAATGTCGCTCCTGGAGCTGTATGGAGGAGGAAGGAGGCTGGCCAAGGCTTGGGCTGCTCCTTCTCCCTGGTGTTGCTATGCGGTGGCTAGTCCTATCTTGCCTGCTTGCTTATCTCGTATTGCTTCGCATCTGTTTCATTGCCCCTGTAGGCGTGGGCTCCTGGGGGGTTTTATAGATCAAACCACCCAGGGTTACAATGGTAATGTGCCGAGTCGGTGGGTCCGTATTGTCGGTGTCCGGGGTACCGGGCTGGGTCCCGCTTGTGGGCTTGTGGTTCGCCGGGTTCCCCTAGGTGCGGGCCCCGCGTGCCTAGGGGGACTGTGCGCCGTCTTGTCGACCGTCATGGCATGCCCGAGTCGAGCCGCGCACAGTGTTCTCCTCAGGCCACCGCTTGCTGTCGTCAGTGGTGAGGGCGGGAACATTGTTGCTGTGCCAGCCCTGGTCAGCGGGTAGGTAAGGGGCACTGTTGCCACGCCCCGGCTGACCACAGGCATGGGCAGGAGCACTGTAGTCTTGGTCATCGGTGATTGAGGTCTCGTCCCATCGTACGGCTTGGATGGGACGGGAGCTGACCCATGGCTGGGTTGTCGTGGCTGCCACAGGTGGGCTGGCTTGCTGGGGAAGCCAAGGTTGTGCCGGGTTGAATTGTCTTGCGCCAGCTGCTGCGGCCGGGTCGACGTACCTTGCCGAGTCGAGGGTCTTGGCCGGGTCGCGCGCCTTGCCGGGTCGAGCGACCCGGCCTGGCGCATGCCGGTTTGCAGGGCGACACGGGCCCCGCTATTTTTGAAATAGATCCGGGTTCCGTTGCCTGCCCGGGGTTCATCCCCCTGACACATCCCACCTTTCTTGTTCAACAATCATCGGTTAGTATCGGTTGAGCCTACGTTTTTTGCTTCTTCACATGAGTTGTGCTATCCTTGCAATGTCATTTTATTTTGTTTTGCTTGCTGCTTGAATACAATAACAAGATCTGAAATTCTTAAATGTTAGAGAGTCTTCACATAGTTGCACAATTATTTGACTACTCATTGATCTTCACTTATATCTTTCGGAGTAGTTTGTCGTTTGCTCTAGTGCTTCACTTATATCTTTTTGAGCACGGCCGTGGTTATATTTTGAAGAAATTGCTAGCCTCTCATGCTTCACTTATATTATTTTGAGAGTCTTTTAGAACAGCATGGTATTTGCTTTGGTTACAAATTTGGTCCTAGAATGATGAGCATCCAAGTTGGGTATAATAAAAACTATCATAGGAAGTGAATTGGATGCTATGATCAATTTTTTGCTTGAGAATTGTTTTGAGATATATAGGTAGTAATGTTAGGGTCATGCTAGTGGATAATTATGAAATTGAGAAATACTTTTGTTGAAGTTGGCAAGTCCCGTAGCATGCACGTATGGTAAAAGTTGTGTGACAAATTTGTTGCATGAGGTGCTCTTTTGATTGTCTTCCTTATGAGTGGCAGTCGGGGACGAGCGATAGTCTTATCCTACCAATCTATCCCTCTAGGGGCATGCGTAGTAGTACTTTGCTTCGTGGGCTAAGTAGATATTTGCAATAAGTATATGAGTTCTTTATGACTAATGTGAGTCCATGGATATACGCACACTCATCCTTCCACTTTGTTAGCCTCTATTATGCTGCGCAACTTTCGTCGGTATCATAAACCCATTATTTACCTTCCTCAAAACAGCCACCATACCTACCTATTATGGCATTTCCGTAGCCATTCTGAAATATATTGCCATGCAACTTTCCACTGTTCCATTTATTATGACATGTTTCATCATTGTCATATTGCTCTTTGCATGATCATGTAGTTGACATCGTATTTGTGGCAAAGCCACCTTCATAATTTTCATACATGTTGCTCTTGATTCATTGCATATCCCGGTACACTACCGGAGGCATTCATATAGAGTCATATCTTGTTCTAGCTTTGAGTTGTAATTCTTGAGTTGTAAATCAATAAAAGTGTGATGATCTTCATTATTAGAGTATTGTCCCAGTGAGGAAAGAAAGATGAAGACTATGATTCCCCCACAAGTCGGGATGAGACTTTGGACTTTATAAAAATAAAAGAGGCCAAAGAAGCCCACCAAAAAGAAAGATAAAACAAAAAGAAAAAAGAGAAAGAAAAAAAGAAAGAAAGAAAAAGAAAAAAGAAGAAAAAGAAAAAAATGAGAGAAAAAGAGAGAAGGGACAATTGCTACTATCTCTTTTCCACACTTGTGCTTCAAAGTAGCACCATGATCTTCATGATAGAGAGTCTCCTATGTTGTCACTTTCATATACTAGTGGGAATTTTTCATTATAGAACTTGGCTTGTATATTCCAATGATGGGCTTCCTCAAACTGCCCTAGGTCTTCGCGAGCAAGAAAGTTGGACGCACACCCACTTAGTGCTTTTTGTTGAGCTTTCATATATTTATAGCTCTAGTGCATCTGTTGCATGGCAATTCCTGCTCACTCACATTGATATCTATTGATGGGCATCTCCATAGCCCGTTAATACGCCTAATTGATGTGAGACAATCTGCTCCCTTTTTGTCCTTACAACCACCACAATACACCACCATAGTGCTATGTCCATGGCTTGCGCTCATGTATTGCGTAAGAGTTGAAGAAAGCTAAAGCGCGTTAAAAAGTATGAAACAATTGCTCGGCTCGTCATCGGGGTTGTGCATTATGGGAGTATTTTGTGTAATGAAAATGAAGCATGGCCTAACTATATGATTTTGTAGGGATAAGCTTTCTTTGGCTATGCTATTTTGATAGGACATGATTATTTGTTAGTATCCTTTGAAGCATTATTATTTTTTATGTTTTATAAGCTTTTATCTTGAATCATTTGGATCTAAACATTCATGCCACAATAAAGAAAATTACATTGAGAATTATGCTAGGTAGCATTCCACATCAAAAATTCTGTTTTTATCATTTACCTACTCGAGGACGAGCATGAATTAAGATTGGGGGTGCTTCATACGTCTTCAATGCATCTATAATTTTTGATTGTTCCATGCTATTATATTACCCCTTTTGGATGTTTATGGGCTTTATTTTACACATTATTATCATTTTTGGGACTAACCTACTAACCGGAGGCCCGGCCCATATTGATGTTTTATTGCCTGTTTCAGTATTTCGAAGAAAAGGAATATCAAACGGAGTCCAAATGGAATGAAACCTTCGGCAGCGTTATTTTTGGGAAGAATTTCATCCTGGAGACTTGGAGTTTATGTCAGAAGATCCTCGAGGAGGCCAGGAGATAGGGGGCACACCCCCCCCCTACTGGGCGCGCCCCTGTCTCCTGGGCCCCTAGAGCACCTCCCGACCGACTTCTTTCGCCTATATAAGCCTACGTACCCTAAAAACATCGAATATCAAGATAGATCGGGAGTTCCGCCGCCGCAAGCCTCTGTAGCCACCAGAAACCTCTCGGGACTCCTTCCCGGCATCTTGCCGGAGGGGGGATCCTTCACCGGTGGCCATCTTCATCTGCCCGGCGCTATCCATGACGAGGAGGGAGTAGTTCACCCTCGAGGCTGAGGGTATGTACCAGTAGCAATGTGTTTGATCTCTCTCTCTCTCTCTCGTGTTCTCTCTCGTGTTCCCTCAATGGAACGATCTTGATGTATCCCGAGCTTTGCTATTATAGTTGGATCTTATGATGTTTCTCCCCCTCTACTCTCTTGTGATGAATTGAGTTTTCCCTTTGAAGTTATTTTATTGGATTGAGTCTTTTATGAGAACACTTGATGTATGTCTTGCCGTGCTTATCTATGGTGACAATGGGATATCATGTGCCACTTTATGTATGTGTTGGTGACTAACTTGCGGGTTCCGCCCATGAACCTATGCATAGGGGTTGGCACACGTTCTTGACTCTCCGGTAGAAACTTTGGGGCACTCTTTGAAGTACTTTGTGTTGGTTGAATAGATAAATCTGAGATTGTGTGATGCATATCGTATAATCATGCCCACGGATACTTGAGGTGACAATGGAGTATCTGGGTGACATTAGGGTTTTGGTTGATTTGTGTCTTAAGGTGTTATTCTAGTACGAACTCTTGAGTAGATTGATCCGAAAGAATAACTTTGAGGTGGTTTCGTACCCTACCATAATCTCTTTGTTTGTTCTCCGCTATTAGTGTCTTTGGAGTGACTCTTTGTTGCATGTTGAGGGATTGTTATATGATCTATCTATGTTATTATTGTTGAGAGAACTTGCACTAGTGAAAGTATGAACCTTAGCCTTGTTTCCTACCATTGCAATACCGTTTACGCTCATTTTTATCATTAGTTACCTTGCTGTTTTTATAATTTCAGATTACAAATACCTTTATCTACCATCCATATTGCACTTGTATCACCATCTCTTCGCCGAACTAGTGCACCTATATAATTTACAATTGTATTGGGTGTGTTGGGGACACAAGAGACTCTTTGTTATTTGGTTGCAGGGTTGTTTGAGAGAGACCATCTTCATCCTACGCCTCCTACGGATTGATAAACCTTAGGTCATCCACTTGAGCGAAATTTGCTACTGTCCTACAAACCTGTGCACCTGCGCGCAACCCCAACAACGTCTACAAGAAGAAGGTTGTGGAGTAGACATCACCCATGAGGCCCATTAACTTTCCCGGGGGGTTCCGGTAACCTCCCGGTACTCCGAAAAATCCCCGATCTTCTGTATATAACCTTCTAATATATGAATCTTTACCTCTCGACCATTTCGAGACTCCTTGTCATGTCTGTGATCTCATCCGGGACTCCGAACAAACTTCGGTCATCAAAAACACATAACTCATAATATAAAATCATCATCAAACGTTAAGTGTGCGGACCCTACGAGTTCGAGAACTATGTAGACTTGATCGAGTCACATCTCCGATAAATAACCAATAGCTAAACTTGGATGCTCATATTGGCTCCTACATATTCTACAACAATCTTTATTGGTCAAACCGCACAACAACATACGTTGCTCCCTTTGTCATCGGTATGTTACTTGCTCGAGATTCGATCATCGGTATAATCATACCTAGTTCAATCTCGTTACCGGTTAGTCTCTTTACTCGTTCTGTAATGCTTCATCCCACAACTAACTCATTAGTCATTGCTTGCAAGGCTTATAGTGATGAGCATAACCGAGAGGGCCCGGAGATACCTCTCCGATACACGGAGTTACAAATCCTAATCTTGATTATGCCAACCCAACAAACACCTTTGGAGACACATGTAGAACATATTTATAATCACCCAGTTACGCTGTGATGTTTGATAGCACACAAGGTGTTCCTCCAGTATTCAGGAGTTGCATAATCTCATAGTTAGAGGAACATGTATAAGTCATGAAAAAGCAATAGCAATAAAACTTAGTGATCATTATGCTAAGCTAATGGATGGGTCTTTTCCATTACATCATTATCTAATGATGTGATCCCGTTCATCAAATAAAAACACATGTCTATCGTCAGGAAACATAACCATCTTTGATTATTGAGCTAGTCAAGTAGAGGCATACTAGGGACACTATGTTTTGTCTATGTATTCACACATGTACTAAGTTTCCGGATAATACAATTCTAGCATGAATAATAAACATTTATCATGATATAAGGAAATATAAGTAACAAATTTATTATTGCCTCTAGGGCATATTTCCTTCAGTTACCCAATCCTCAAGCTCCACCTTCGCCTCATCTTCTTCCACCAGCAGTATCTCTCTCAGCCCTCCACCAGCAGAAAAGTTTATGAGGACAAACTTCCTCCTATGGAAGGCCATCGTGCTTCCCCAGATAAGAGGGAGACAGATGGAGCACATCCTTGATGTCGCAAGCCCAGTGTCGCCTATGACCCTCACCATCACCAAGGATAGGAAGGAGGATCAAGTCATCATCTACGCCCGACCGATCTATTATGTGCAACAGCAGCAGGTACAGGGATATCTGATGGCTTCACTTTCACATGAGGTTCTTGCACAGGTTGTGATGCTACATACACCGACCGAGGTATGGAAAACAATCCATGCCACTTTTCTGCCCAAACTCACGCGGATGAGATCAACAACAGGATCGCCCTCGCTAATGTTTAAAAGCAGAACATCTCCATGGCGGAGTACCTCGCAAAGAGCAAGGCTCTCGCAGATGAGATTGCCACCTGCAAGGCTCCTCTCACTAATCGGGACATTACATCCTATGCTCTGAAGGGTTTTTATCTCGAGTAACTCGGTGTTCTTGGCCCTTGTCACCCGTGACAAGCCAATCACAGCCCCGGAGCTCTACAACAAGCTACTCAGCTTCAAGGTGCGGGTCAACTTGCTTCATGCTACAAACTTCAGGCAACCTTCTGTTAATTCTCTCTCTTGTGGCAATGGCAATAGTGTTTGAGGCCGTGGTCACCAGGAGCGTGGCCGTTACAGCGGCGGGTGCGGGCGCTCCAACTACAATGGCCCATGTCCATCTAGTGGCTCCTAAAACACATCAGGTGCATCCTCCTCCAACTCAAAACCTCTGTACCAACTATGGAGAAAACCAGGTGATGAGGTCATCAAGTGTTGGCACCACTACAATGACAACTATGTTCGTGATGAACGTCATCTTGCTGCTCAAGGAGGAGCTAGGAGGTGAAGCGGACACTATTTGGTACGCCGAATCTCGTAGAACCGATCATATCATAAGTGAGCTTGAGAAGCTTGCTTTCAGGGAAAAGTACTACGGCAATGATAAGGTAAACACTGTTTCAAACGGTGGAGTTATGGACATACATCATATTTGGCTAATTTCATCTTCAGAGCAGGTACTGACGCATGGACCTTGGCAGGTCTGCTGCTGACGCAACCAGCCAGACAACGCCACCTCTCTACGTGCGTCCAACATCATACATCTATTGTCGAGACCCTGCTGCACCGTTCTGCTGGGACTCCACATCATTGACATGTGACAAGGGACGCTACTCCACCACTAAAGTCGTCCAGTCGTCCCTCGAGCCAATGCACACCTCCAAGAATGACGCCCCCAAGGAGGGAGCCACACAAGAGTACCGCCATCAGCCCATCGACTGATCAAGAGTTTCCTCGGAGATAGCGATAGGAGTTGGGAGCTTCTCCTCGATGATGCCTTCATGACGGAAGCGACGCCAAGGGCGTCACCATCACTGGCTCCGGCCACCGGCCGAAGACCTGGATTTTACCTGGATCCGTCCCAAATACATCCAACCGACAACATGTGCATATGTAAGACCACTTTCAAAGCCCCGGAGCTAGCCACCAAGATCCAGCGGCAATCCACATCCGCAGTGCCAGCACGGTGTACCCTGATGCTCGGACCACTTTGATAATCCACAAGTATAGGGGATCACAACAGTTTTTGAGGGTAGAGTATGCAACCCAAATTTATTGATTCAACACAAGGGGAGCCAAAGAATATTCTCAAGTATTAGTAGCTGAGTTGTCAATTCAACCACACCTAAAAGACTTAATATCTGCAACAAGGTATTTAGTAGCAAAGTAGTATGGAAGTAATGGTAACAGTGGCAAAAGTAACAGTAGCAGTTTTGTAGCAATCGTAACAGTGGCAACGGAAAAGTAACTTAGCAAGGATCAATATGAAACGAGCTTGTAGGCAATGGATCAATGATGGATAATTATGTCGGTCATCAATATAATGTAGGCATGTATTCCGAATATAGTCATACATGCTTATGTAAAAGAACTTGCATGACATCTTTTGTCCTACCCTCCCGCGGCAGCGGGGTCCTAATGGAAACTAAGGGATATTAAGGCCTCCTTTTAATAGAGTACTAGACCAAAGCATTAGCACTTAGTGAATCAATGAACTCCTCAAACTACGGTCATCACCGGGAAGTGTCCCGACTATTGTCACTCCGGGGTTGCCGGATCACAACACGTAGTAGGTGACTATAACTTGCAAGATAGGATCAAGAACAGTCAGTTGCAAGATAGGATCAAGAACACTCATATATTCATGAAAACATAATAGTTCTAGATCTGAAATCATGGCACTTGGGCCCTAGTGACAAGCATTAAGCATGGCAAAGTCATAGCAACATCAATCTTAGAACATAATGGGTACTAGGGATCAAACCCTAACAAAACTAAACTCGATTACATGGTAAATCTAATCCAACCCATCACCGTCCAGCAAGCCTACAATGGGATCACTCACGCATGGCGGTGAGCATCATGAAATTGGTGATGGAGGATGGTTGATGATGACGATGGCGATGGATTCCCCTCTCTGGAGCCCTGAACGGACTCCAGATCAGCCCTCCCAAGGAAGAACAGGGCTTTGCAGCGGCTCCATGGCAACTCTACTGAAAACAGCGTCAGTCCGAGTTAGTTCCATCCAAATCTTGCAAGTTAGAGTCCAAAACAAGGGCAAAAGAGTTTGAAAAAGTAGATATGTTGGAGATGTATCAAATCCCCCAAGCTTAACCCATTGCTTGTCCTCAAGAAATTCAGTTGACTGAGACGTCTCCGTCGTATCTATAATTTTTTATTGTTCCATGCCAATATTCTCCAACTTTCATATTCTTTTGGCAACTTTTTATACTATTTTTGGGACTAACATATTGATCCAGTGCCCAGTGTCAGTTCCTGTCTGTTGCATGTTTTATGTTTCGCAGAAAACCAATATCAAATGGAGTCCAAACGGGATAAAAACGGACGGAGAATTATTTTGGAATATTTGGGATTTTCCGGAGGAAGAATCAACGAGAAACGGTTTCTGAGGTGTCCACGAGACAGGGGGGCGCGCCCACCCCCCTGGGCGCGCCTGGCACTCTCGTGGGCCACCTGTAAGGCGGTTGATGCCCTTCTTTTTCTGCAAGAAAGCTACTTTTAAGAGAAAATTTTGGGCGAAATATTCACCCCAATCGGAGTTACGGATCTCCGGATATTTAAGAAACAGTGAAGGGGTAGAATCTGGGAACGCAGAAACAGAGAGATAGATCCAATCTCGGAGGGGCTCTCGCCCCTCCCAAGCCATGGGAGCCAAGGACCAGAGGGGAAACCCTTCTCCCATCTAGGCAGAAGGTCAAGGAAGAAGAAGAAGAAGAAGAAGGGGGGCTCTCTCCTCCTTGCTTCCGGTGGCGCCGGAACGCCGCCGGGGGCCATCATCATCACCGCGATCTTCACCAACACCTCCGCCGTCTTCACCAACATCTCCATCACCTTCCTCCATCTATATCCAGCGGTCCACTCTCCCGCATCCTGCTGTACCCTCTACTTGAACATGGTGCTTTATGCTTCATATTATTATCCAATGATGTGTTGCCATCCTATGATGTCTGAGTAGATTTCCGTTGTCCTATCAGTGATTGATGAATTGCTATGATTGGTTTGAGTTGCATGTTTTATTATTGGTGCTGTCCTATGGTGCCCTCCGTGTCGCGCAAGCGTGAGGGATTCCCTCTGTAAGGTGTTGCAATGCGTTCATGATTCGCTTATAGTGGGTTGCGTGAGTGACTGAAACACAAACCCGAGTAAGGGGATTGTTACTTATGGGATAAAGGGGACTTGATGCTTTAATGCTATGGTTGGGTTTTACCTTAATAAATCTTCAGTAGTTGCGGATGCTTGCTAGAGTTCCAATCATAAGTGCATATGATCCAAGTAGAGAAAGTATGTTAGCTTATGCCTCTCCCTCAAATAGAATTGCAATCGTGATTACCGGTCTAGTAATGTCAGGACCCCGACTCGATGTCACATCGATCTAGCTGGTAACACCTCATATCACTTTGCGGCCTCACGCACGGTATCCCCACGGGTGTCGTCTTACCTTTTCCCGGGACCGTTTGCGCCTTTTGGCTCGCGTATATGAAAGTGTCGCTAGCATCCATATGATAAAGAGCCCGGGCTGACATGACTAGTCGTAAACCCAAAGTGGCACAGACTTACAGGGACAGGCATCCATGACCCAGCTTCGAACGTGTCGGTCATCAGCAAGTGGGTCCGGGCTGTAGCACTGGGCTAGCAGGACTCCGGTAAACCGGGCTGTAGCGGGCTAACAGGACTCCGGTACTCAAAGCGTGACATTTGCCCGAAGGGACAGACACAGGAACGAAGAAGGACACATGCCGGCCAGCCTAAGTGTTCCAGAGCAGTAGCAAGCTACCATGGCTCAGCGGTAACACTAGGAGACATTTCCCGGTAAGAGAGGCTACTAAAGATAAACAACTAGATAGTCAGATTCCACACATACCAAGCATTTCAATCATACACACAATATGCTCGATATGTGCAAATACAACGAAGCATCACAACATGACTCTATGACACAAGTACTTTATTTAAGGCTCAGTGAGCCATACATAACATACACACAAAGGTACGGGTCTCACGACCCAACATACAAGTCATACAATCATACAAGCCAGCAGCGGAAGTAACTTGTCTGAGTACAGACAACTAGTAAAATAAAAGAGGCTTGGAAAGCCTCTGACTATACTATGTGGTCCTTCACAAGCTCAGGGTCACCACCTGGGTCTTTAGCCTACTCGTTGATGTCAACGTCTACATAGAACCCATCAGAAGGGGTTGCAGCGTCTTCTGTAAAAATGTAGATTATAGCAACATGAGTACAAAGGTACTCAGCAAGACTTACATCAGATCCTACATACATGCATAGTATCAAGAAGGGTTGGTGGAGTTATTGCAGCAAGCCAGCTTTGACTCTTGGCTAGGCTATCCTACGATACTTCAACTTGAAATAGTTTTGCGCACACGAGTACACTATTCACCACTTCAATACACTACCGAGGATCCACCTCCGTCCTCCTACGGAGGAGCCATCCTCGGCACTCACACTTATCTTGAGGCTTTTAGTAGTTTCCATTTACTTGTCTATGAACTGTATAGGCAACCAAGTAGTCCTTTACCGCGGACGCGGCTATTCGAATAGATCATGTTAACCCTGTAGGGGGTACTTCTTCATACACGCTCTCACCACTTACCGTCGTTTACACGACATGTACTCGGCAACCTTCAAGCGGAAGCCCAACGTGGGTGTCGGCCACGACCTACCTAATCACCTAAGCCTCCAGTCCAGGTTTATCGCCTATTCAGGTTCCATCCGCAGGGAGTCCGGCCGAGGTTTCCCATACGGCCCCGAACGATGTGAACAGGGTTCCCGAGATACCTAACGGGTATTCGGTACACCCGGCCACGTACCTACCGCATCACAGCCCACCCCTACGGTCAGCGCTGTCCACGGCCTCCAGTAGGCTACAAACACCAGAAACTACTTGCAACTCCTGGACGGAGAACTAAGGTGAATAAGAAGTCGAGAGGGTCCATTGGTTTCGGGCCCAATGCATGGTAGTAGCTGATTCTTAAATCACACATACAAATCTCAGTGCTTAAGGTCGGCTTCAATGAAACAACCCACCATGTACTCCTACATGGCCTCTCATCGATACCTTTACCAAATCGTGTTCACCACACCACTCTCATTACCGACATAATCATTTCACTCTAGCCCATCACCCAGATGAACCAGACCTGACACGACTCTAAGCATAGCAGGCATAGCAAGGTAGGAACAACACATACATATGGCTCAATCAACTCCTACACATGCTAGTGGGTTTCATCTAGTTACTGTGGCAATGACAGGTCATGCAGAGGAAATGGGTTCAACTACCGTAGCACACAGCAGTTTGAATCGCGTTGTCTTAATGCAGTAAAAGAGAGCAGGAGCGAGAACATGGGATTGTATCGATATGATCAAATGGTTGGTTGCTTGCCTGATGGTTCGATGCACAGATACGGTTCTTCGTTAGGGTAGTCACGGTACTCCTCGGGGACAGATCCTGTCGTAAAGGATAACGATACACAGGCATCACCAAACAATGTGCAACAATATGATGCATGCATGAAACATGGCAATATGAGTGTGTTGGGCTAATGCAACTAAAGCCAGAAGGGTTTGAACAAATTTGAATCAAAGATTCAAATTTCAATTTCAAATATGGCCTTTTAAAGTGCTTTTCCTTGTTCTGATTAAAACATCCATTTAACTTGTTGGATCATGCATGAAAATAGTACAGATGGATATATTGGATTTTTCTGATCATTTTTCATATATAATTTGTCCAATTTGGAGTTACAGAATAAAAGTTATGAATTTTTGAAGTTTAATTAATATTCTGGAATTTCCTGATTTAATTTAAATCCAGAAATATCATTTACTGCGTCAGCCTGACGTCACAGTGACATCAGCAGGTCAACAGGGCTGGCTCGGGTCAAACCTGACGTGTGGGGTCCACACGTCAGTGACACAGGGGCTAATCCCGTGTTGACCCGGGCTGGTTAGCTTTGACTAAGCCCTGGGGCCCACTTGTCAGCGTCAGTAGGTGGTGGTTTAGTGGCTAATTAACTAGGCCATGTCAGCTCGCCGGAGTTCTGGCCGGCGGCGACCATCAGTGCGGCGGCGATAGTGGTTTTGGTCGTTTCGGCCACCAAATGAACCGCGGAGGCCACCGGAGTGAAGCCGAGGACGACCCGCGGCTCTTGGCGGAGTCCGTTGGGGTCGGGGTGGCCGGAGTCGACGGCGGCGAGCTCGGCTGCGGCGGCCGGGGTTCGGTCGTGCACGGGAACGGTGTTGCAGGGTGTTAGGGGGGGTGTTGGAGCGTGCTACGTGCTCCTAGTGAGATGTGGAGCACGATGGCGTGCTCGGTTGGGCGCTACGGCGATCGTGGCCACGACGGCGACATCGCCGGCGGCGTGAAGCTTTCGGCCGCGGTGGGGCTAGGGCCTAGGGGTCGGGAGAGAGCAGGGGAGAAGGGGGAAACGGTGGCGTAGCTCACCGCGGTTGCAGTGGGCGTCGAAGCGGGCTCGGGGACGCGTCGGAGACGACGAATTTGACGGCGACGGTGGTCGGAGTCCGAAGAGGGGAACGGCGACGTGGCGGCGATGCAGGGCTTCCGGGGACCCGTGGAGCGGTGGGGAGGAAGAAGGAGTCGAGGCGGAGCTTCTGAGCTGGTCGGGGAAGCGAGGGGTGGTCGGAGACGGTGGCTAAGGCGAACGGCGGCGACGGTGAGCTTCGGCCGTGAGAGAGAGAGAGTGAGGGAGAGCCGGGGGAGAGTGAATGGGGTGTCGGCGAGGTCGGGGCGACAACCAGAAGACGATCCACGCGGCGCAACGGCGACCAGGGCGATGCAGAGAGGCTGGGTGGTGCGTGGCGAGCTCGGGCGCGCCATGCTCACCTCCCTGCCTGCTCTGGCGAGGGGAAGCAGCTGGCTGGCACGGGCCAGCACAGTGCTGGGCCGGCTGGGCTGGGTCGGTTGCTGGCTGGGCCGCACAGGTAAGTCTTCCCCTTTCTTTTCTGTTTTCTGTTTTTATTTAATATAACTGCAACTTTGTTGAATTAAATAAAATACCTAGGCAACTCCAAAATTCACCAAACTACTCCTGGTCCATAGTTGGATTATTTCCAACATGAAACATTTTAGTTTGGAGATATTTGAGCATTTAAATATTTTATATAATTTTAAATGCCCAAATTCAAATAGTTATGATTTAATTCAAAACCCTAGGATGGCCTAGGAAAATGTGCACCACTTTTGGCAGAGGTTCTGAACCAAGGCAAAAATGATGGGCATTTTAGAAGGGCATTTCAGGTTCATTGAAAAATTATTTTAGTAAACCCTAGTTGGTTTCAGAGGGGACTGGGGGTTCTGTCATCCCCATTTCAAGTTTCTGATGAATGAGTAAACATGATGCAACACTCTAATGCATAACTAGCTAGGGTGTGACAACTCACCCCCACTCAAAAGAATCTCGTCCCGAGATTTGGGTTCCTCCGGGAAGAAGGTGGGATATTCAAGTCGAAGACGATCCTCCCTTTCCCAGGTTGCTTCATCTTCAGAATGGTGCGACCATTGAACCTTGAGAAACTTGATATTATGACGTCGCGTGGTACGTTCGGCTTGATCGAGGATACGAATGGGGTACTCTCGATAGGTAAGATTATCTTGGAGATCAAGCGTTTCGTGGTCCACTTCACGGATAGGATCCGAGAAGCAACGCCTGAGTTGAGAAATGTGGAAGACATCGTGAACTCTGGAGAGGTGCGGAGGTAGTTCCAATTGGTAGGCAACTTCTCCTCGTTTGGCAAGAATGCGAAAAGGTCCAATGTAACGAGGAGCCAATTTGCCTTTGATACCGAAACGATGGGTTCCCTTCAGAGGGGTGACCCGAAGATAAACCTTCTCGTCAACCTCGAAAGTCATAGCCTTATGTTTTCGGTCATATTGACTCTTTTGACGAGATTGGGCTGTTTTCAACTTTTCTCGAACGATACGAGCTTGTTCTTCTGCTTCCTGAATCATATCCGGGCCAAAGAATTGTCTTTCCCCGGTCTCTGACCAGTTAAGGGGTGTTCGACATCGCCGTCCATAGAGGACTTCAAAATGGGCTTTACCCAAGCTGGATTGATAGCTGTTGTTGTAAGCGAATTCGGCAAATGGAAGGCACTTCTCCCAGTCCATTCCGAACGAGATAACAGAGGCTCGAAGCATGTCTTCTAGAATCTGATTGACGCGTTCCACTTGACCACTTGACTGAGGATGGAAAGCGGTGCTAAAGGAGAGACGGGTTCCCATAGCATTTTGGAAACTTTCCCAAAATCGAGAGGTGAAAAGACTTCCTCGATCCGAATTGATTTCCAAAGGGACACCATGAAGAGACACTATTCGGGAGATGTATAAGTCTGCCAGCTGACTAGCGGTTATACTCTCACGAACAGGTAAGAAATGAGCTACTTTGGAAAGACGATCGACCACAACGAAAATAGCATTATTCCCTCTTTTGGTCCTGGGAAAACCGGTAATGAAATCCATACCAATTTTATCCCATTTCCATTCAGGAATAGCTAATGGTTGAAGGGTGCCAGCAGGCCGTTGATGCTCTGCTTTACACGACGACAGACGTCGCAATTAGCAATATACTGAGCGATTTCTCTCTTCATCCTAGTCCACCAGAACCTCTGGCGTAGGTCCTGATACATTTTTGTGCTACCGGGGTGAATGGTGAGAGGAGATTCATGAGCTTCCTTAAGGATTAATCGCCTTAGGTTGCGCACTTTGGGAACTACTAGTCGATTCCCGAAGTATACGACTCCTTGATCATTAACGGAGAAACAATTCGCAATTCCTTTCTGAATGTTTCTCTTGATGCGGGAGATTCCCGGATCTACCTTCTGTGCGTTGATAATTTGATCCGTAAGGGTAGGTTTTGCCACCAAGGTGGAGAGAAAACCTTGAGGTACAATGTGAAGGTTAAGCTTCCGAAATTCCTCATGGAGAAGCGGTTGACTTTGTTGTAACATCAGGTTGTTACAATAAGATTTACGACTTAGCGCATCAGCCATGACGTTGGCTTTCCCTGGGGTATAGGTTATCCCTAAGTCGAAGTCTGTGATCAATTCAACCCAACGTCTCTGCCTGAGATTCACATCCGGTTGGGTGAAAATATACTTCAGACTTTGGTGATCAGTGAATATTTCGCAACGATTACCGAGGAGATAATGTCGCCAGGTCTTAAGTGCATAGACTACGGCTGCAAGCTCTAGGTCATGAGTGGGATAATTCTCCTCATGTGGGTGCAATTGCCGTGAAGCGTAAGCAATTACGTGTCGATCTTGCATGAGAATGCAACCTAGTCCTTGTCGCGAGGCGTCGCAGTAGATAACAAAGTCCTTGGAGAAGTCTGGCGGTACCAGTACGGGAGCAGAGGTCAGGCGTCTTTTCAGTTCCTGAAAGCTGTGCTCACATTGTGGAGTCCATTCGAACTTCTTATCTTTCTTGAGGAGTTCAGTTAGAGGTTTAGCAACCTTGGAGAAGTTCTCGACAAAGCGACGGCAATAGCTCGCTAAGCCTAGAAAACTCCGAACTTGCTTGACTGATTCGGGCGGAGTCCAATCAAGGACGGCTTGAACTCGCTCAGGGTTAACAACAATACCTTTACCAGATATTACATGACCCAGATAGGTCACTTCTGACAACCAGAATTCACATTTAGAGAATTTGGCATAAAGGCGATGCTCTCGAAGTTTCTTCAACACTAGCCTTAGATGTTCGGCATGTTCTTCCTCGTTCTTGGAGTAGATGAGTATATCATCGAGATAAACCACGACGAATTTATCCAAATACTCCATGAAGATTGAGTTCATTAACCGAGAAAAGGTGGCTGGAGCGTTGGTTAATCCGAAGGACATAACGGTGTACTCGTATTGGCCATAGCGAGTAACAAAGGACGTTTTAGGAATGTCCCCGTTTCTGATTTTGATTTGATGGTAGCCCAACCTCAAATCCATCTTGGAGAAGACTGAGGATCCAGCGAGCTGATCATACAGGTCGTTGATCCTGGGAAGTGGATATTTGTTCTTGATTGTGACCAAATTGACAGGTCGGTAATCTACAACCATCCGGTCCGTACCATCCTTTTTCTTAACGAATAGGACGGGGCAAGCCCACGGAGATGAACTAGGGCGGATGAAACCCTTTTTCAAGGATTCATCGAGTTGTTTCTTAAGCTCGGCTAGTTCTAGGGGTGCCATCTTATAGGGTCTTCTAGCAATCGGAACGGTTCCTGGAATGAGATCTATTACGAACTCAACATCCCTGTCAGGTGGAACACCTGGCAATTCCTCTGGAAAGACATCCGGGAAGTCACGGACTACCGGAACGTCCTCAAGGTCTGGCAAAGGGCTGGCGTTAAGAGAATATAATTGTCGCTTGGCTATTCGGGTCAAGACATTGACTATCTTCCCCGAAGGATGGGTGAGTTGAACAGTCCTAGAGAAGCAATCAATTTTGGCTTGATGAGCTGACATCCAGTCCATACCCAAAATGATATTAATATCCGAAGATTTAAGGGCTATCAAGGATGCAAGGAAAACAAGTCTATCGACTTGGATCTCATTTCCATAACTTACCCTAGAGGTCTGCCATCTAGACCCAGGGGTAGAGATTTCCATAGTGGATGGCAAGTCACAGAATGCAACGTTATGCAAACGGGCATAACTTTCAGATATAAAAGAATGAGAGGCTCCTGTATCGAAAAGAACGGATGCCGGGTGGCAATTAACAAGAAGCGTACCGAGAACGACGTTGGGGTCCTCTTGAGCTTCTTCGGCAGAGATACAGTTGACATGGCCACGTGAAGCGGTGACCGGTTTGGCATGGAACACCTTCCCTGTCGGCTTGCCACGGCCAACAGCTTTAGCAGATTGATTGGGGTTGGTCTGGGGGCACTCGCGCATATAATGACCAGATTCCCCACACTTGAAACAAGTCACGGAACTGGTACGTGGAGGAGCATTATTGGATGGACCCCCATAGGGCTTGGCCGGTGCAGACTGTTGAACAGGGCGAGGCGCCTGGAAAGATGGCCTCGGTGTGAACCTGGGTGGCAGGGCGGTATTGGGTACCCACACACGGCGTTTCTGAGGACCAGCACCGGATGAGGAACCCATATCACGTCCATGCTTGCGTGTTGCATCATAATCAGTCTGACCAGTTTCAGCACTGATGGCTTTGTTGACAAGTTTCGAAAAAGATGTGCACTCATGCAGACGGAGGTCGCCGCGAAGCTCAGGGCTAAGGCCCTTTCGGAACCTTGCTTGCTTCTTGGCGTCAGTAGAAACTTCCTCAGTTGCATATCGTGCGAGATTACCAAACTCTCTGCTATAGGCATCCACAGAAAGTCGGCCTTTGGGTGAAACTGCAAAATTCTTCACGTTTACGGTCCATGAGACCCTCCGGAATGTGATGTTCACGGAAAGCCTCACTGAACTCAGCCCAAGTGGTGACATGGCCCGCTGGGCGCATGGCTCCATAATTCTCCCACCATAGACTGGCGGGGCCTTCAAGATGATATGCGGCGAAGGTGACCTTGTCAGCCTCCGCTACCAACGCGGAACGCAGCTTGTGAGAGATACTGCGAAGCCAGTCATCAGCGTCGAGAGGCTCGACGGAGTGGTGGAACGTGGGTGGATGCAATTTGATAAAATCACTGAGTGACACCACGTTAGCCCTCTGATGGTGTGCTGTATTCTGTTCTATACGCTCCAACAAACGGTTTGTCTCCCGCTTGTTTCTCTCAGCTTCCATCATCACCTCGGCTAGTGAAGGAGGATGAGGCAGATTTTCATTCCTGGCTTCACTGCCTTCGGCCTGCTGTTGGGAAGCAGGATTAGCGCGCGTGTTGACCATCCTAGGTAGACAAGACAATGATTTAGTCAGGATGGTAAAATTCCGACATAGGATACATAAGGTAAGGAATAACTCGAAATGCAAGATGATCATCCGTATGACATGGTAGATACAGAAACTGCTTCTTTATTCCATCGTCATGCGCACCATACAAGGTTTAGTACAAGACCAAACAAAGTACTATTATGGTGAGAAAAGGATTACATCTCGTCAGAGGCATTCCAAGCTCCTATACATTATTTTCTACACCTCCGGAAAGAGTACAAACTAGGACATTTCCCACGAGTCACGCGGAACGATAGATGACACAGCTAGTGCGAACTAGTGATGCTACCCCTAACTCAGACCGATCCGTAGTAGTCCTCATAAAAGTCACCTCCATAGCCTGGAAGCTCAACATGTTCATCCGGAAACAGACGATCTCGCGGAGCTTGTGGACCATAGGGGCTAGGATGAGGCCTTGGACCAACAAACGGTGGCCTGCGGGGACCGCGAGGTGGGGTGATGCCTCCTACATCACGCCAAACCATCACGTCCGGCAGAGCAGATCTCACAGGATAGAGATCGCGCATATCCGAATATCCAGCTTGCACCGCCGGTGCGAACCGAGTCAAAGTGGCCCAGTGATCGGCACGGGTATTGAAGAGCTCTAACCTTAAGGCCCGATTTTCACGGTCCTTATCCTCGAGCATCTCAGCAGTGGTGCGAGTCCGTGAATCCTCCTGAGTGGAGTCAGCATGAATAGCTTGGAGATATCCTTGTGCTCCCGGAAGTGATCCTGGCATATACCGGAAGTCAGAGTCCCGAAATAAACCAGATCTGACTCGCATAATGGTCATCATAGAGTAGGCGGCATCCTGCACAGCCATCTCGATAGTAACCCCGAGTCCATAGGAGCAGTGAAGAGGCTCAGTGGATCCAGGATAAGATGGAAATATCCTGACAGTGCAGAGATACTGGCTTTGATTAAAATCTCGGAATTGCTCTTCGACCGTGTACTCAGGATACCAGCGGTATCCAGCCTCAGTCATTACCCTGACCAACTTAGCAGTATGGCCGGGTACATCTAGGCATCGAGTTAGGCGAACCACTTGATTGAGGTCGCGAGTGGCCATCTGAAAGCATAATCATAATGCAAGGCATTAGAATTTCTAGCAAAATTTCGGCAGCATAACAGCTGTAAATGCTCAAAAAGGATATTGAGACATTTTACAAAGGATTTCGTACACACCCAACATCATCATATCAAAGTTCTGGAACCATTCTAACAACATAATGTGGTAGTAGAACTGAACTAGGCTTGTAACCATCAAACTTATAAGGTACTACTGATTAGTAACACGTGATCCTGATAGAGAGAGTAGATCCTAATTCCTTAACCCCCGGTGGAAGAATGGACTGACTCAGATCAGAAAGTCATAAGGTATAAGGGGTAAAAAGAGCCTTACGTTCCAACCCACAAACAATTCCCCTACATATAACTAAAGAATTTCTAGACTCAACATCGACCAGTTTGGCTTGGAGAACCTACAGGCAGTCCTGCTCTGATGCCAACGCTGTCAGGACCCCGACTCGATGTCACATCGATCTAGCTGGTAACACCTCATATCACTTTGCGGCCTCACGCACGGTATCCCCACGGGTGTCGTCTTACCTTTTCCCGGGACCGTTTGCGCCTTTTGGCTCGCGTATATGAAAGTGTCGCTAGCATCCATATGATAAAGAGCCCGGGCTGACATGACTAGTCGTAAACCCAAAGTGGCACAGACTTACAGGGACAGGCATCCATGACCCAGCTTCGAACGTGTCGGTCATCAGCAAGTGGGTCCGGGCTGTAGCACTGGGCTAGCAGGACTCCGGTAAACCGGGCTGTAGCGGGCTAACAGGACTCCGGTACTCAAAGCGTGACATTTCCCCGAAGGGACAGACACAGGAACGAAGAAGGACACATGCCGGCCAGCCTAAGTGTTCCAGAGCAGTAGCAAGCTACCATGGCTCAGCGTAACACTAGGAGACATTTCCCGGTAAGAGAGGCTACTAAAGATAAACAACTAGATAGTCAGATTCCACACATACCAAGCATTTCAATCATACACACAATATGCTCGATATGTGCAAATACAACGAAGCATCACAACATGACTCTATGACACAAGTACTTTATTTAAGGCTCAGTGAGCCATACATAACATACACACAAAGGTACGGGTCTCACGACCCAACATACAAGTCATACAATCATACAAGCCAGCAGCGGAAGTAACTTGTCTGAGTACAGACAACTAGTAAAATAAAAGAGGCTTGGAAAGCCTCTGACTATACTATGTGGTCCTTCACAAGCTCAGGGTCACCACCTGGGTCTTTAGCCTACTCGTTGATGTCAACGTCTACATAGAACCCATCAGAAGGGGTTGCAGCGTCTTCTGTAAAAATGTAGATTATAGCAACATGAGTACAAAGGTACTCAGCAAGACTTACATCAGATCCTACATACATGCATAGTATCAAGAAGGGTTGGTGGAGTTATTGCAGCAAGCCAGCTTTGACTCTTGGCTAGGCTATCCTACGATACTTCAACTTGAAATAGTTTTGCGCACACGAGTACACTATTCACCACTTCAATACACTACCGAGGATCCACCTCCGTCCTCCTACGGAGGAGCCATCCTCGGCACTCACACTTATCTTGAGGCTTTTAGTAGTTTCCATTTACTTGTCTATGAACTGTATAGGCAACCAAGTAGTCCTTTACCGCGGACGCGGCTATTCGAATAGATCATGTTAACCCTGTAGGGGGTACTTCTTCATACACGCTCTCACCACTTACCGTCGTTTACACGACATGTACTCGGCAACCTTCAAGCGGAAGCCCAACGTGGGTGTCGGCCACGACCTACCTAATCACCTAAGCCTCCAGTCCAGGTTTATCGCCTATTCAGGTTCCATCCGCAGGGAGTCCGGCCGAGGTTTCCCATACGGCCCCGAACGATGTGAACAGGGTTCCCGAGATACCTAACGGGTATTCGGTACACCCGGCCACGTACCTACCGCATCACAGCCCACCCCTACGGTCAGCGCTGTCCACGGCCTCCAGTAGGCTACAAACACCAGAAACTACTTGCAACTCCTGGACGAAGAACTAGGGTGAATAAGAAGTCGAGAGGGTCCATTGGTTTCGGGCCCAATGCATGGTAGTAGCTGATTCTTAAATCACACATACAGATCTCAGTGCTTAAGGTCGGCTTCAATGAAACAACCCACCATGTACTCCTACATGGCCTCTCATCGATACCTTTACCAAATCGTGTTCACTACACCACTCTCATTACCGACATAATCATTTCACTCTAGCCCATCACCCAGATGAACCAGACCTGACACGACTCTAAGCATAGCAGGCATAGCAAGGTAGGAACAACACATACATATGGCTCAATCAACTCCTACACATGCTAGTGGGTTTCATCTAGTTACTGTGGCAATGACAGGTCATGCAGAGGAAATGGGTTCAACTACCGTAGCACACAGCAGTTTGAATCGCGTTGTCTTAATGCAGTAAAAGAGAGCAGGAGCGAGAACATGGGATTGTATCGATATGATCAAATGGTTGGTTGCTTGCCTGATGGTTCGATGCACGGATACGGTTCTTCGTTAGGGTAGTCACGGTACTCCTCGGGGACAGATCCTGTCGTAAAGGATAACGATACACAGACATCACCAAACAATGTGCAACAATATGATGCATGCATGAAACATGGCAATATGAGTGTGTTGGGCTAATGCAACTAAAGCCAGAAGGGTTTGAACAAATTTGAATCAAAGATTCAAATTTCAATTTCAAATATGGCCTTTTAAAGCGCTTTTCCTTGTTCTGATTAAAACATCCATTTAACTTGTTGGATCATGCATGAAAATAGTACAGATGGATAGATTGGATTTTTCTGATCATTTTTCATATATAATTTGTCCAATTTGGAGTTACAGAATAAAAGTTATGAATTTTTGAAGTTTAATTAATATTCTGGAATTTCCTGATTTAATTTAAATCCAGAAATATCATTTACTGCGTCAGCCTGACGTCACAGTGACATCAGCAGGTCAACAGGGCTGGCTCGGGTCAAACCTGACGTGTGGGGTCCACACGTCAGTGACACAGGGGCTAATCCCGTGTTGACCCGGGCTGGTTAGCTTTGACTAAGCCCTGGGGCCCACTTGTCAGCGTCAGTAGGTGGTGGTTTAGTGGCTAATTAACTAGGCCATGTCAGCTCGCCGGAGTTCTGGCCGGCGGCGACCATCAGTGCGGCGGCGATAGTGGTTTTGGTCGTTTCGGCCACCAAATGAACCACGGAGGCCACCGGAGTGAAGCTGAGGACGACCCGCGGCTCTTGGCGGAGTCTGTTGGGGTCGGGGTGGCCGGAGTCGACGGCGGCGAGCTCGGCTGCGGCGGCCGGGGTTCGGTCGTGCACGGGAACGGTGTTGCAGGGTGTTAGGGGGGTGTTGGAGCGTGCTACGTGCTCCTAGTGAGATGTGGAGCACGATGGCGTGCTCGGTTGGGCGCTACGGCGATCGTGGCCACGACGGCGACATCGCCGGCGGCATGAAGCTTTCGGCCGCGGTGGGGCTAGGGCCTAGGGGTCGGGAGAGAGCAGGGGAGAAGGGGGAAACGGTGGCGTAGCTCACCGCGGTTGCAGTGGGCGTCGAAGCGGGCTCGGGGACGCGTCGGAGACGACGAATTTGACGGCGACGGTGGTCGGAGTCCGAAGAGGGGAACGGCGACGTGGCAGCGATGCAGGGCTTCCGGGGACCCGTGCAGCGGTGGGGAGGAAGAAGGAGTCGAGGCGGAGCTTCTGAGCTGGTCGGGGAAGCGAGGGGTGGTCGGAGACGGTGGCTAAGGCGAACGGTGGCGACGGTGAGCTTCGGCCGTGAGAGAGAGAGAGTGAGGGAGAGCCGGGGGAGAGTGAATGGGGTGTCGGCGAGGTCGGGGCGACGACCAGAAGACGATCCACGCGGCGCAACGGCGACCAGGGCGATGCAGAGAGGCTGGGTGGTGCGTGGCGAGCTCGGGCGCGCCATGCTCACCTCCCTGCCTGCTCTGGCGAGGGGAAGCAGCTGGCTGGCACGGGCCAGCACAGTGCTGGGCCGGCTGGGCTGGGCCGCACAGGTAAGTCTTCCCCTTTCTTTATTTTCTGTTTTTATTTAATATAACTGCGACTTTGTTGAATTAAATAAAATACCTAGGCAACTCCAAAAATCACCAAACTACTCCTCGTCCATAGTTGGATTATTTCCAACATGAAACATTTTAGTTTGGAGATATTTGAGCATTTAAATATTTTATATAATTTTAAATGCCCAAATTCAAATAGTTATGATTTAATTCAAAACCCTAGGATGGCCTAGGAAAATGTGCACCACTTTTGGCAGAGGTTCTGAACCAAGGCAAAAATGATGGGCATTTTAGAAGGGCATTTCAGGTTCATTGAAAAATTATTTTAGTAAACCCTAGTTGGTTTCAGAGGGGACTGGGGGTTCTGTCATCCCCATTTCAAGTTTCTGATGAATGAGTAAACATGATGCAACACTCCAATGCATAACTAGCTAGGGTGTGACAAGTAACATAGTCAATTGCTTAGGGACAATTCCACAACTCCTATCACCACTTTTACACACTCGCTATATGTACTTCATTACTTCTTTATCTAAACAGCCACTAGATTTTATTTACATGCTCTGTATTATCTTGCAAACCTATCCAAAAACACCTACAAAGTACTTCTAGTTTCATACTTGTTCTAGGTAAAGCAAAAGTCAAGCGTGCGTAGAGTTGTATCGGTGGTCGATAGAACTTGAGGGAATATTTATTCTACCTTTAGCTCCTCGTTGGGTTCGACACTCTTACTTATCGAAAATTGTTGCGATCCCCTACACTTGTGGGTTATCAAGACCTTTTTCTGGCGCCGTTGCCGGGGAGTCATAGCGTGGGGTGAATATTCTCGTTTGTGCTTGTTTGCTTTATTAATAAGTAATTTTTATTTGCTATTCTAAGTTGTTCTCTATCTTTAGTTATGGATATGGAACATGAAATACCAAAAAAATTAGGTGTAGATGCTACTCATGGAGATGGGGAACCTCCTAAACCCCTCGATGCTCGTTATGTGAAAGAAATTATGTACTACTTTAATAATCCTGAGAAAAACCCATTCAATTATGTTATGGGAGTAACGTTGGATCAACATGAAAACTTTAGGGATTATCGGTTGACACAAAAGGGAAACTATTATGGGATCAAATTTCTATGTTGTATTGGTATGCCAGGCAACTATGCTTGAGATATGATTATACTTGTTGCTCTAGGATGAAGGCTCCGCACCTTCCCTTTTCATGCGAATTTAATGATAATGAAACTTTAGCTTCTTATGCTAATGGTATCTATGATTACTATGATGTGGAACAAATAGAAGAATTTGTTGCTTTTATGGGTGCTTATGAGATTTAATCTATGTTTAAAGCGTTTGATGATTTTGATGATTCAGTTTATAGACCAGAAAATCTTGCTATACTTAGATATTGCTATGAAAAATATGAATACAATTACTATATTAATGCATTTATTGAGAAAGTCTCCGCTGTCCAAGAAGAGACTAATATTTTGCAGGAAGCTATGGAAGAAGAAATTGATGAAACTGTGAGCTCATTGGATGAAAAAGATGATGAGGAGAGCAAAGAACAAAAGGAGGAAGAGCGGATTAGCTACCTGTGCCCACCTTCTCATGAGAGTAACTCTTCAACTCATACATTGTTTAATTCCCCTTCGTGCTTACCGAAGGATGATTGCTATGATGATTACTATGATGATTATTATGATCCCATTGATTCCCTTGAAATATCCCTTTTTGATGATGCTTGCTATGCTTGTGGCCAAGATGCCAATATGAATTATGCATATGGAGATGAACTTGCTATAGTTCCTTATGTTAAACATGAAATTGTTGCTATTGCACCCACGCATGATAGTCCTATTATCTTTTTGAATTCTCCAAACTACACTATATCGGAGAAGTTTTTGCTTATTAAGGATTATCTTGATGGGTTGCCTTTTACCATTGCACATGATGATTTTGATGAATGTAATATGCATGTGCTTGCTGCTCCTACTTGCAATTATTATGAGAGAGGAACTACATCTCCACCTTTCTATATTTCCAATATGATAAAATTGCAAGAAACTACTTATACTATGCATTGGCCTTTACTATGTGTGCATGAATTGTTCTTTTATGACATGCCGATGCATAGGAAGAGATTTAGACTTCGTGGTTGCATGATATATGTTACTTTGTGCACATTACGAAATTAAAAATCATTGTTAATTAAAATTGGCTTTGATATACCTTGGGATCCGGGTGGATCCATTACTTGAGCACTATATGCCTAGCTTAATGGCTTTAAAGAAAGCGCTGCCAGGGAGACAACCTGGAAGTTTTAGAGAGTCATTTATTTCTGTTGAGTGCTTTCATATAGTTTAAAAAACAAAAAAATAAAGAGGGGAACCTAAAAACTTTTCAAAAAGGAAAGTGAAAGTGAGAGAGACAAGCATTGTTGAAGTGGGAGAGCTCCTTGAACTTCGTTCATGCTCACGGAAACTTTGTGAATCTTGATTACAGAAACTTTTTATCAAAAATAATTATCCCCTTGTATAATTCCATTGTATTATAAAAATAATGTGCCAAGGTTTGCCTTTAGGATGTTTACAATGCTTGTTGGTTTGTACGGTGCAGGACAGAAACTTTGGCTGTAGTGCTCGATTTTACATTTTTAACTGGAAAGTCAAATGGTTCTGATTCTTTTTGCAATGTCTTGATGTACAACTTTTTTATTTTTCCTAATTTTGGTAGAATTTTTTGGGGTAACAGAAGTATGGTTAATGTTCAGATTGCTATAGACCATTCTGTTTTTGACAGATTCTGTTTTTGATGCATAGTTTGCTTGTTTTGATGAATCTATCAATTTATATCAGTGGATTAAACCATGGAAAAAGCTATATTACAGTAGACACAATGCAAAAACAAAATATGAATTGGTTTGCAAACAGTACTTAGAGTGGTGATTTGCTTTATTATACTAACGGATCTTACCGAGTTTTCTGTTGAAGTTTTGTGTGGATGTAGTGTCTAATCGAGGATGTCTCGATATGAGGAAAAGGAAGAGAGGCAAGAGCTCAAGATTGGGGATGCCCGAGGCACCCCAAGTAAATATTCAAGGAGACTCAAGCATCTAAGCTTGGGGATGCCCCGGAAGGCATCCCTCTTTCTTCAACAAGTATCGGTATGTTTTCGGATTCGTTTCTTTCATGCACTATGTGCAAGTCTTGGAGCGTCTTTTGCATTTGGTTTTCACTTTTATTTTATGCGCCATGCTGGTATGAGATAGTCCTTGGTTGATTTATAGAATTCTCATTGCACTTCATTTAAATCTTTTGAGTATGGCTTTATAGAATGCTTCATGTGCTTCACTTATATGATTTGAAGTTTGGATTGCCTGTTTCTCTTCGCATAGACAACCGCCATTTGTAGAATGCTCTTTTGCTTCACTTATATTTGTTAGAGAATGGGCATATATTTTGTAGAAAGAATTAAACTCTCTTGCTTCACTTATATCAATTTAGAGAGATGACATGAATTGGTCATTCACATGGTTATTCATAAAATCCTACATAAGACTTGTAGATCACTGAATATGATATGTTTGATTCCTTGCAATAGTTTTGTGATATAAAGGTGGTGATATTAGAGTCGTTCTAGTTGAGTAATTGTGAAATTTAGAAATACTTGTGTTGAGTTTTGCAAGTCCCGTAGCATGCACGTATGGTGAACCGTTATGTAACGAAGTTGGAGCATGATGTGCTCTTTGATTGCTTTCCTTATGAGTGGCAGTCGGGGACAAGCGATGGTCTTTTCCTACCAATCTATCCCTCTAGGGGCATGCGTAGTAGTACTTTGCTTCGAGGGCTAAGTAGACTTTTGAAATAAGTATATGATTTCTTTATGACTAATGTGAGTCCATGGATATACGCACACTCATCCTTCCACTTTGCTAATCTCTATTTTACCGCGCAACTTCCGCCGGTAGCATAAACCCATTATTTACCTTCCTCAAAACAGCCACCATACCTACCTATATGGTATTTCCATAGCCATTTCGAGATATATTGCCATGCAACTTTCCACCGTTCCGTTTATTATGACACGTTTCATTATTGTCATATTGCTCTTTGCATGATCATGTAGTTGACATCGTATTTGTGGCAAGGCCACCTTCATAATTTTCATACATGTCACTCTTGATTCATTGCATATCCCGGTACATTGCCAGAGGCATTCATATAGAGTCATATTTTGTTCTAGCTTTGAGTTGTAATTCTTGAGTTGTAAATCCATAAAAGTGTGATGATCTTCTTTATTAGAGTATTGTCCCAGTGAGGTAAGGATGATGAAGACTATCCCCCAGAAGTCGGGATGGGACTTCGGACTTTATAAAAATAAAAGAGGCCAAAGAAGCCCACCAAAAAGAATAAAAAAAGAAAAAGAAAGAAAAAAAATAAAAATAAAAAATGAGAGAAAAAGAGAGAAGGGGCAATGTTACTATCCTTTTACCACACTTGTGCTTCAGAGTAGCACCATGTTCTTCATAGAGAGAGTCTCATATGTTGTCACTTTCATATACTAGTGGGAATTTTTCATTATAGAACTTGGCTTGTATATTCCAATGATGGGCTTCCTCAAAATGCCCTAGGTCTTCGTGAGCAAGCAAGTTGGATGCACACCCACTTAGTTTCTTTTGTTGAGCTTTCATATATTTATAGCTCTAGTGCATCCGTTGCATGGCAATCCCTACTCACTCACATTGATATCTATTGATGGGCATCTCCATAGCCCGTTGATACGCCTAGTTGATGTGAGACTATCTTCTCCCACTTTTTGTCCTCACAACCACCACAATATACCACCATAGTTCTATGTCCATGGCTTGCGCTCATGTATTGCGTAAGAGTTGACAAAGCTGAAGCGCGTTAAAAAGTATGAACCAATTGCTCGGCTCGTCATCGGGGTTGTGCATGATTTGAATGCTTTGTGTGATGAAGATGGAGCATAGCCAGACTATATGATTTTGTAGCGATGAGCTTTCTTTGGCTAGGTTATTTCGATAAGGCATAATTGCTAGGTTGGTATGCTTGAAGTATTATTATTTTTATGTCAAATGATAAACTGTTGCTTTGAATCACTCGTGTCTTAATATTCATGCCATGATTAGACATATGATCAAGATTATGATAGGTAGCATTCCACATCAAAAATTATCTTTTTTATCATTTACCTACTCGAGGACGAGCAGGAATTAAGCTTGGGGATGCTGATAGGTCTCCATCGTATCTATAATTTTTTATTGTTCCATGCCAATATTCTTCAACTTTCATATACTTTTGGCAACTTTTTATACTATTTTTGGGACTAACATATTGATCCAGTGCCCAGTGCGAGTTCCTGTCTGTTGCATGTTTTATGTTTTGCAGAAAACCAATATCAAACGGAGTCCAAACGGGATAAAAACTGACAGAGAATTATTTTGGAATACTTGGGATTTTCCGGAGGAAGAATCAATGCGAAACGGTGTCCGAGGTGGCCACGAGACAGGGAGGAACGCCCCCCCTTGGGCGAGCCTGGCACTCTCGTGGGCAACCCGTAAGGCGGTTGATGCCCTTCTTTTGCCGCAAGAAAGCTAATTTTATGTTAAAAATCTGGGCGAAAGATTCACCCCAATCGGAGTTACGGATCTCCGGATATTTAAGAAACGGTGAAGGGGTAGAATCTGGGAACGCAGAAACAGAGAGATATATCCAATCTTGGAGGGGCTCTCGCCCCTCCCAAGCCATGGGAGCCAAGGACCAGAGGGGAAACCCTTCTCCCATCTAGGGAGAAGGTCAAGGAAGAAGAAGAAGCAGGGGGTTCTCTCCCCCTTGCTTCTGGTGGCGCCGGAACGCCGCCGGGGGCCATCATCATCACCGCGATGTTCACCAACACCTCCGCCGTATTCACCAACATCTCCATCACCTTCCCCCATCTATATCCAGCGGTCCACTCTCCCGCATCCCGCTGTACCCTCTACTTGAACATGGTGCTTTATGCTTCATATTATTATCCAATGATGTGTTGCCATCCTATGATGTCTGATTAGATTTCCGTTGTCCTATCGGTGATTGATGAATTGCTATAATTGGTTTGAGTTGCCTGTTTTATTATTGGTGCTGTCCTATGGTGCCCTCCGTGTGGCGCAAGCGTGAGGGATTCCCACTGTAGGGTGTTGCAATGCGTTCGTGATTCGCTTATAGTGGGTTGCGTGAGTGACTAAAACACAAACCCGAGTAAGGGGATTGTTGCGTATGGGATAAAGGGGACTTGATGCTTTAATGCTATGGTTGGGTTTTACCTTAATAAATCTTTAGTAGTTGCAGATGCTTGCTAAAGTTCCAATCATAAGTGCATATGATCCAAGTAGAGAAAGTATGTTAGCTTATGCCTCTCCCTCAAATAGAATTGCAATCGTGATTACCGGTCTAGTAACATAGTCAATTGCTTAGGGACAATTCCACAACTCCTATCACCACTTTTCCACACTTGCTATATTTACTTTATTATTTCTTTATCTAAACAGCCCCTAGATTTTATTTACATGCTCTTTATTATCTTGCAAACCTATCAAACAAAATACAAAGTACTTCTAGTTTCATACTTGTTCTAGGTAAAGCGAACGTCAAGCGTGCGTAGAGTTGCATCGGTGGTCGATAGAACTTGAGGGAATATTTATTCTACCGTTAGCTCCTCGTTGGGTTCGACACTCTTACTTATCAAAAACTGTTGCGATCCCCTACACTTGTGGGTTATCATTGACAAACTGAAAGTGATAAAGAAAAACTTTAAAAAACTCTGTTTGATCTTGTTGTTGCAAATATGCAAAGCCAACATTCAAGTTTTCAGCAAAGATCATGAACTAACCATATTCACAATAAAATATGGATCTCACGTTTACTCATATCAATGGCATAATCAACTAGCGAGTAATAATAATAAATCTCGGATGACAACACTTTCTCAAAACAATCATGATATGATATAACAAGATGGTATCTCGCTAGCCCTTTTTGTGACCGCAAAACATAAACGCAAAGCACCCCTGAAGATCAAGGACTGACTAGACATTGTAATTCATGGCAAAAGAGATCCAGTCACAGCCATACTCAATATAAATTAATAACAATGCATACAAATGAAAGTGGTGCTCTCTAACTAGTGCTTTTCTATAAGAGGATGATGACTCAGCATAAAAGTAAATAGATAGCCCTTCACAGAGGGAAGTAGGGATATGCAGAGGTGCCAGAGCTCGAGTTTTGAAATAGAGATAAATAATATTTTGAGCGGCATACTTTCATTGTCAACATAACCACCAAGAGATCTCGATATCTTCCATGCTACATACATTCTAGGCGGTTCCCAAACAGAATGGTAAAGTTAATAGCCCCCCCCCCCACCACCACCACCGATAAGAACATTCCACGGCTGGTCCGAAATAACGGGTACCGTCCAACTAACGACAATCCTGGGGGAGCTTTGTCTGCAATTATTTTGATTCGATTTGAGTATGGGACTGAGCATCCCGCTTACCGGCCATTTTCTCGTGAATGATGAGTGGAGTCCACTCATCGTGAGAATAACCCACCTAGAATGGAAGATATTGTTGGGGAACGCGGTAATTTCAAAAAAATTCTTATGATCACGCAAGATCTATCTAGGTGATGCATAGCAACGAGAGGGGAGAGTGTGCCCACGTACCCTCGTAGACCAAAAGCGAAAGCGTTTCAATAACGTAGTTGATGTAGTCAAACTTCTTCGCGGTCCAACCGATCAAGTACCGAATGTACGGTACCTCCACGTTCAGCACACGTTCAGCTCGATGACGTCCCCTGTACTCTTGATCTAGTTGAGGACGAGGGTGAGTTCCGTCAGCACGGCGGTGTGGCAACGGTGATGATGATGTTACTGGCACAGGGCTTCGCCTAAGCTCTATGATGGTATGATTGAGATGTGTAACTGTGGAGGGGGGCAACGCACACGGTTAAAAGAAACTTATGTGTTCTAGGGTGCCCCTTGCCCCCGTATATAAAGGAGGGAGGGGGATGATACATCCATTTTGCATCATGCTTTTATATCAATATTTATTGCATTATGGGCTGTTATTACACATTATATATCAATACTTATGGCTATTCTCTCTTATTTTATAAGGTTTACCATGAAGAGGGGGAATGCCGGCAGCTGGAATTCTTGCTGGAAAAGGAGCAAACATTGAAAACCTATTCTGCACTGCTCCAAAAGTCGTGAAACTCCACGAAACTTATTTTTAGAATTAATAAGAATTATTGAGCGGAAGAAACACCTCAGGGGGCCCACACCTTGGTCAGGAGGGTGGGGGGCGCGCCCACCCCTACTGGGCGTGCCATCTGTCTCCTGGGCCCCCTGGTGGCCCTCCGGCCATCTTCTGCTATATGAAGGCTTTTACCCTGGAAAAAATCCTGGGCAAGCTTACGGGACGAAACGCCGCCGCCACGAGGCGGAACCTTGGCGGAACAAATCTAGAGCTCTGGCAGAGCTGTTCTGCCGGGGACACTTCCCTCCGGGAGGGGGAAATCATCACCATCGTCATCGCCAACGGTCCTCCCATCGGGAGAGGGTCAATCTCCATCAACATATTCACCAGCACCATCTCCTCTCAAACCCTAGTTCATCTCTTGTATCCAATCTTGTATCCAAAACCACAAATTGGTACCTGTGGGTTGCTAGTAGTATTGATTACTCCTTGTAGTTGATGCTTATTGGTTTACTTGGTGGAAGATCATATGTTCAGATCCTTAATGCATATTATTACTCCTCTGATTATGAACATGAATATGCTTTGTGAGTAGTTACGTTTGTTCCTGAGGACATGGGTCAAGTCTTGCTATTAGTAGTCATGTGAATTTGGTATTCGTTCGATATTTTGATGAGATGTATGTTGTCTTTCCTCTAGTGGTGTTATGGTAAAGTCGACTACATGACACTTCACCATTATTTGGGCCTAGAGGAAAGCATTGGGAATTAATAAGTAGATGATGGGTTGCTAGAGTGACAGAAGTTTAAACCCTAGTTTATGCGTTGCTAGGGGCTGATTTGGATCCATATGTTTAATGTTGTGGTTAGGTTTACCTGAATACTTCTTTTGTAGTTGCGGATGCTTGCAATAGGGGTTAATCATAAGTGGGATGCTTGTCCAAGTAAGGGCAGTACCCAAGCACCGGTCCACCCACATATCAAATTATCAAAGTACCGAACGTAAATCATATGAGCGTGACGAAACTAGCTTGACGATAATTCCCATGTGTCCTCGGGAACGCTTTCCTCATTATAAGAAATTGTCCAGGCTTGTCCTTTGCTACAAAAAGTATTGGGCCACCTAGCTGCACCTTATTTACTTCCATTGCTTGTTACTCGTTACAATTTATCTTATCACAAAACTATCTATTACCTACAATTTCAGTGCTTGCAGAGAAAACCTTACCGAAAACCACTTATCATTTCCTTCTGCTCCTCGTTGGGTTCGACACTCTTACTTACCAAAAGGACTACGATAGATCCCCTACACTTGTGGGTCATCAAGACTCTTTTCTGGTGTCGTTGCCGGGGAGTGTAGCGCTTTTGGTGAGTGAAACTTGGTAAGGAAACATTTATATAGTGTGCTGAAATTTTCTATTACTTGTCACTATGGAAATCAATCCTTTGAGGGGCTTGTTTGGGGCATCTTCGCCCCGACCAGTAGAGCAAAGAGTTGCTCCTCAACCTACTGAACCTACTGAAAATGTTTACTTTGAGATTCCTTCGGGTATGATAGAGAAACTGCTAGCTAATCCCTTTGCAGGAGATGGAACATTGCATCCCGATTTACACCTTATCTTTATGGATGAAGTTTGTGGATTATTTAAAATTGCAGGTATTCCCGATAATGTTGTCAAAATGAAGGTCTTCCCTTTATCTTTGCAGGGAGATGCATTGACCTGGTATAGACTATGTGATGATACGGGATCCTGAAATTATAAACGATTGAAGTTGGAATTTGACCAGAAGTTCTATCCTATGTATCTTGTTCATCGTGATCGTAATTACATATACTAGCCGTCAACCCGTGCTCCTGCACGGGCTAGAGATTTCTCTACTTAACAATAATATATTATAGAATCAAAGATATTTTTAACCATGAAAATGTGACTTGCAATTGGGGAGTCGAAGAGATGTACAAATGAATATTATAACGTCCGTACATTTTTTTAAATATAGTGTGAGTTGAAGTAATCACATAGATAAAAATATGAATGTTATTTAATGCACCTGCTATTATTTTCATAAGCAATAGTTATTTTAAACTAATAATAAGCAGGAGTACAAAGCATAAAAACTTTAGATATATGAAATGATACCAAAATTCTTCAAAAATACACATGTGGAAAAAAAAGTTCAGGAATCTGTATTTGATCCACTATATTTTTATAGTGCACACAGTAGGTACCATATTATCAGAACAGTGACCAAAAACAAACTACAAAGTGCTTTACAGGAACAATTAATTAATAAGTGGTGTGTTCACCCACTTGATGGGCCAGTAGCACAGTGTTTCATCTGCTAAGTACAATATAAGCGCTTATATATGTTTATTTCAGATTGCATGGTACCACATTCAACTTGCTAACAAATAGCTCGAACAGCAAATTTATCATTAGATACTAAGAAAGCTTATTCATGTTGTGGAAATATGGTCTTAACTTAAATATAATCAGTTGGTGGACAAAGAGACGTTCAAGTGGATATACATCACTTAATTGGCACATAAAAGTTGTATTTAGGTTAAAATGCTGAAGCAATAAAAAGAAGATGATAGCCATGAAAACTTAGATCTTAATCTGCAGCAGAAGGAACAGTCAAATTCAAGGTACTGACCTTAAAAATTAACTGGAAATATTTTGTTAGTAATCAAAAGACAACATAAGGACTGTAGCAGTCATCACCCAAATGCATGCATATATGATGCACCAATTAGTTCGTTCTTTTCTAGCAAAAGTTGAACCATATTAGCTGCCATCTATGAATCCAGCCTGCACTAATAATAATGATAAAGATGTGGCAATTTCAAAGGTATTTATGAATAATGTTTGAACTGTTAGATAATCATGAAATCGGCATGACATCATTGCATCCCTAGCTGTTGTATATACCCATGTAATCCCAGCCCCCTTGCAAAACTCAGATCGAAGTACTAATTAAAACTCAAGCCAGCCACATGCGTCGCGTGCATGTGTTTCAGCAAGGTCTTGGTCGATGTTATGTGCCTGCGTTGCTTGCTTGTGGGCAGCCAGCCGGAATCAATCCACCTGCCTGCTTGGGTAGCTGGTCATGTACGTGCGCGTGTTGCTGGCTAAAGCATCGGCCAGCGGCTAATTGTTCCATCGGCTATGTACCTATGCAACTTCTCTGGTCGGTAAGTATTCGGCAGGCCCATACTGTTTGTTGGCGCCTCCTTGGAAAAATTTTATTAGACGACAACCATCAATCTTAGACAAATATAAGCGATCGGCATATCTGTTTATGGCGTTCCCGGGGTTATATATTTACCCATTTATCTAATATGAAGATGAATCATGGCATGTGTGATCTTAACTATATGAACTTAAAAGTCACATGAATTGCTCAACTTGATGTGCCAACTGATCATATGCAGTGTTTACATGCTAACCTTAACATACAAATACGAACTTGCACTGTTGCATACAACCTGTATGAGATGGATGATAGAAACTTCACTTAATACCAAAAGTCTTATTTTAACATGGGTGGAACTCGTTGCCATGGAGCTACTAATCCAATTTATTTTAGTACTCCCAAAACATGGCTATATATGAATGTGAACATCATGGTACAACAGTCCAAAAGGAACAGCATACAGTCAATTTTTCATAGCTCTTGTAATTACTCTAGGAGCTTCAAATACCAACCAAGGCATGAGAAAAGAAGCCTACTCTCACATAGCATTTTAACAAACATATGCCTGATATTTGTACTGGAAAAACAAACTGCGGCTTCCTTGTCCCTCAATGAATCACATGAAAAATACTACAATCACATGAGATTTTCATGAACCAATACCATATCTCATCATTATATCTTCTGTTCTAATTAGGAATTTCTTTTAGTAAAAAATACAATAAAATTTCATGTGGTGGGGAAGGAAAAAACTAAACAGGGTCAACTAATTGGAGAAGTTGTACGTACCTTCAGTATGAATGTGATTAGGGGTTGTATCCAACACATTGCCATGTCTGTACGTGTGCTGATTAATAGATTAGGCTATTGTAGACCTCTATTGGTGCTTAATACCTGCATGGAGTGTCTCTGTGGCCTACTGCATGTGCATCGGCCGTTAAAGACAGTCAAGCATTAGCATGCGAAGAAACTAACAAAAAGAATGATCTGATGCATATTGTTACTATCTTTTGAATAATCGCGGTACCTACCACGGGTATAGATATACATAAAATGCATCTAATACTTTTTTTTGGCAAACACATGCATCTAATACGTGATCCATAAACAGGAAGGGAGATAAATCTGTACATCAAGAAGGAGGGAGTACCATGTTATGAGTATCAAACTGTCAACCACATAAACATATATGTATAATGGGCTGCTGTTGCAATGTTTCTCCGGCAGTACGGGGTCAATCATAGCAGCAATCATGGAGAAAATATGTATTCTTCTGCAGCAGCTATCTCACGGTGGTTCCATCTCACTATTCTCAAATAAAAACTGGAGAAGATGACCCAGATCTCAAAGTCCGTTCACCCAGATGGCATCTCCACACCTGTTTGTATCCCCGTAGAGCAGGAACTTGTTGGCTTTTCGCCATGGCGCGCCACTACACGATGGTGCCTGCCTCACGGTGATGAAACATCGTCGTCTGCCAGCAGTGATTCCTGGCACAAGGTAGGTACGCGCGGCAACTCATGCTCCCTTCCTCCAGCATGCGGCTGCAATCCTGTAGGTTGCAGCATAGGTGCTCCGCCCACGTCGAGTTGCAGACTACTGTCCACGGCACTACCATGACTAAAGCTGACTTGATTCCTTTCCGACATGATCCTGCTAGATGCTTGCACATAGTTCCTCCAGCAAGAAGGCTGGCTTGGTTGACCTGAACATAGTCGCATGTGCTTCCTGATCAAACGTCCACTCGATCAATCTTTGCAGGTTAATTTATCCAAAATTTCTGTGAGATTGTGGCTGAGAATGAGGTAGATGCAGATGTGCTTCCTGTATGATCTCGAGCCTAGGGCTAACATGGCGATTTGGAGAGAGAAAGGAGAGATTGGGGACAGATTGATTTTTTCCATAGGGGAAAATCCCCACGAACTGGACTCTATCAGGGTCAGTTTGTTTTTTTAGGGGAAGAAGACCAACGAATTGGACTCCTGGGGGGAATAATTACCGTGAAAGGAGTCATCTCAACTGTTCATCTTCTGATCCAACGGTAATTATTGCTTAACTGTGAGGATTAACGTGATGTCTCGTATGGTGCCTTCAATTAGTAAATATAAGATAATTTCTGGCCTCGCGAAGGAGAAAGCATCGCTCAAGCTTGGGGGTGGCTTAAGTCAATGTTATATTCATGCCCCAATCATGAGCTCTATAGAGAAATGATTATTCAAACTGTTTATGCTTGTCTTTCTCTCAATGATCGCAACATGCTCGATACTTCCTGTGCTGGTTCTTATATGCTGAAGACTATTGAATTCAAATGCGACTTATTGGAAAGAATTAAACGCAACTCTGAAGATTGGGGTTCCGACGATAGTAAGGAGTCAGGTATGACATCTAAGTTTGATCGTGTTAAATCCTTTATGCATACCGATGCTTTTCGTGGATTTAGCGCTAAATATGGACTTGACTCTGAGATAGTAGTTTCTTTCTGTGAATCTTTTGCTACTCACGTTGATCTCCCTAAGGAGAAGTGGTTTAAATATAATCCTCTCATTGAAGTAAAAGTAGTTGCACCTATTATAGTTGAAGAAAAGACTATTACTTATAATGATCCTATTGTTCCTACTACTTATGTTGAGAAACCACCTTTTCCTGTTAGAATGAAGGATCATGCTAAAGCTTCAACTGTTGTTCGTAAGAGTAATACTAGGACTTATACATCTCCTGAGCAAATCAAAGTTGAATCTAGTATTGCTATGGTTAAAGATCTCTTGGATGATGATATAAATGGGCATGTTATTTATTTCTGTGATGAAGCTGCTAATATTGCAAAACCAGATGCTAAGATGCATAGACCCATTGTAGGCATGTCTGTTATTTCTGTTAAAATAGAAGATCATTGTTATCATGGCTTATGTGATATGGGTGCTAGTGCTATTGCAATACCCTATGATTTATATAAAGAAATTATGCATGATATTGCACCCGCTGAAATAGAAGATATTGATGTTACTATTAAGCTTGCCAATAGGGACACCATTAGGCCTTTTGGGATAGTTAGAGATGTTGAAGTCTTGTGTGGGAAGGTCAAATACCCTGTTGATTTTCTTGTTCTTGGTTCCCCATAAGATGACTTTTGTCCCATTATATTTGGTAGACCCTTCTTAAACACTGTTAATGCTAAGATTGATTGCGAAAAGGATGTTGTTACGATTGGCTTGGATGATATGACTCATGAGTTTAATTTTGCTAAATTTCATAGACAACCCCGTGATAAAGAATTACCTAGTAAAGATGAAATAATTAGTCTTACTTCTATTGCCCTGCCTCCTACTGATCCGTTAGAACTATATTTGCTAGACCATGAAAATGATATGTTTATGAATGAAAGAAGGGAAATAGATGAAGTATTCCTTCAGCAGGTTCCTATCTTGAAACACAACTTACCTGTTGAAATACTAGGGCATCCTCCTCCACCCAAAGGTGATCCCGTGTTTGAGCTTAAACCGTTACCTGATAATCTTAAATATGCTTATCTTGATGAAAAGAAGATATATCCTGTTATTATTAGTGCTAACCTTTCATAGCAGGAAGAGGAAAGATTATTGAAAACTCTGAAGAAGCACCGTGCTGCTATTGGATATACTATGGATGATCTTAAGGGCATTAGTCCTACTCTATGTCAACACAAAATTAAAGTGGAAAAAGATGCCAAACCAGTCAGAGAACCTCAACGAAGATTAAATCCTAAGATGAAAGAAGTGGTAAGAAATGAGATACTAAAGCTCCTCGAGGCAGGTATAATTTATCCCGTTGCTGATAGTGAATGGGTAAGCCATGTCCATTGTGTCCCGAAAAAGGGAGGTATTATTGTTGTTCCTAATGATAAAGATGCATTGATTCCACAAAGAATTATTACAGGTTATAGGATGGTAATTGATTTCCGTAAATTAAATAAAGCTACTAAGAAAGATCATTACCCTTTACCTTTTATTAATAAAATGCTAGAAAGACTATCCAAACATACACATTTCTGCTTTCTAGATGGTTATTCTGGTTTCTCCCAAATACCTGTGTCAGCGGAAGATCAATCAAAAACTACTTTTACTTGCACTTTCGGTACTTTTGCTTATAGGCGTATGCATTTTGGTTTATGTAATGCACCTGCTATCTTTCAAAGATGCATGATGGCTATATTATCTGACTTTTGTGAAAAGATTTGTGAGGTATTCATGGATGATTTCTCCGATTATGGATCCTCTTTTGATGATTGCTTGAGCAACCTTGATCGAGTTTTGCAGAGATGCGAAGACACTAGTCTCGTCTTGAATTGGGAAAAGTGCCACTTTATGGTTAATGAAGGCATTGTCTTGGGGCAAAAAATCTCCGAGAGAGGTATTGAAGTTGATAAAACTAAAGTTGATGCTATTGAAAAGATGCCATGTCCCAAGGACATAAAAGGTATAAGAAGTTTCCTTGGTCATGCCGGTTTTATAGGAGGTTCATTAAGGACATTTCTAAAATCTCTAGGCCTCTGACTAATTTATTGCAAAAAGATATTCCTTTTGTCTTTGATGATGATTGTGTAGAAGCATTTGAAATACTTAAGAAAGCTCTGATCACTGCACCTATTGTTCAGCCACCTGATTGGAATTTACCTTTTGAAATTATGTGTGATGCTAGTGATTATGTTGTAGGTGCTGTTCTAGGGCAAAGAGTTGATAAGAAATTGAATGTTATCCAGTATGCTAGTAAGACTCTTGATGCTTCCCAGAGAAATTATGCTACTACTGAAAAAGAATTCTTAGCAGTTGTGTTTGCATGTGATAAGTTTAGACATTATATTGTTGATTCCAAAGTTACTATTCACACTGATCATGCTGCTATTAAATATCTTGTGGAAAAGAAAGATGTTAAGACAAGACTCATTAGATGGGTTCTCTTGCTCCAAGAATTTGATTTGCATATTATTGATAGAAAGGGAGCTGAGAACCCCGTTGCAGACAACTTGTCTAGGTTAGAGAATGTTCTTGATGACCCACTGCCTATTGATGATAGCTTTCCTGATGAACAATTAGCGGTCATTAATGCTTCCCGTAATGCTCCTTGGTATGCTGATTATGCTAATTACATTGTTGCTAAATTCATACCACCTAGTTTCACATACCAACAAAAGAAAAAGTTCTTTTATGATTTAAGACATTACTTCTGGAATGACCCACACCTTTATAAAGAAGGAGTAGATGGTGTTATTAGACGTTGTGTACCTGAGCATGAACAGGAACAGATCCCACGCAAGTGTCACTCTGAATCATATGGAGGACACCACGAAGGAGACAGGACTGCACAGAAGGTATTGCAATCCGGTTTTTATTGGCCTACTTTCCTCAAAGATGCCCGTAAGTTTGTTTTGTCTTGTGATGAATGTCAAAGAATTGGTAATATTAGTAGACGTCAAGAAATGCCTATGAACTATTCTCTTGTTATTGAACCATTTGATGTTTGGGGCTTTGATTATATGGGACCTTTTCCTGCCTCTAATGGATATACACATATTTTAGTTGATGTTGATTACGTTACTAAGTGGCTAGAAGCTATTCCAACAAGTAGTGCTGATCATAACACTTCTATTAAAAAGCTTAAAGAAGTTATTTTTCCGAGGTTTGGAGTCCCTAGATATATTATGACTGATGGTGGTTCACATTTTATTCATGGTGCTTTCCGTAAGATGCTTGCTAAGTATGATGTTAATCATACAATCGCATCTCCTTATCACCCGCAGTCTAGTGGTCAAGTAGAGCTAAGCAATAGAGAGCTCAAATTAATTTTGCAAAAGACTGTGAATAGATCTAGAAAGAATTGGTCCAAAAAACTTGATGATGCATTATGGGCCTATAGAACTGCATACAAAAATCCTATGGGTATGTCTCCGTATAAGATGGTTTATGGAAAAGCTTGTCATTTACCTCTAGAACTTGAACATAAAGCATATTGGGCTATCAAAGAGCTCAACTATGACTTCAAACTTGCCGGTGAGAAGAGGTTGTTTGATATTAGCTCACTTGATAAATGGAGAACCCAAGCCTATGAGAATGCCAAGCTATTTAAAGAAAAAGTCAAATGCTGGCATGACAAAAGGATACAAGAGCGTGAGTTTAACGTAGGTGATTATGTGTTATTATTCAAATCTCGTTTAAGATTTTTTGCAGGGAAACTTCTCTCTAAATGGGAAGGTCCTTACGTTATCGAAGAGGTCTACCATTCGGGTGCCATAAAAATTAACAACTTCGAAGGCACGAGTCCGAGGGTGGTGAACAGTCAGAGGATTAAACATTATATCTCAGGTAATCCTATCAATGTTGAAACTAATATTATTGAAACCGTAACCCCGAAGGAATACATAAGGGACACTGTCCAAAACGTTCCAGACTCCGAAAAGGAATAGGTATGTGGTACGGTAAGTAAACCGACTCCAAAACAATTCTAATGCAATTTTTATCAGTTTTGGAATATTTAAGAATTTTAGGAAGAAAGAAGTAGTCCGGGAAGGACACGAGGCCTCCACGAGGGTGGAGGGTGCGCCCACCCTTACTGGGCGCGCCCCCTTGTCTCGTGGCCACCTCGTGTGCCTCCCGGACTCTGTTTTCTTGCATGTTACATATTTGGTCGGTAAAAATTCATTATATAAACTCCCGAAGGTTTTGACCACCGTATCCCGCAAATATCCTCTGTTTTCGTTTCGAGCTGTTTTCTGTTACATATCTAGAGCATCATGGCATCTCCAAGCACTCCCAAGGACAAGTTTTTCGAGAGGGTTATCAACCCCTATCTCGCGGACATGCTGCAACACCCTCAAATCATTGAGATGCGTGAGGGTGTGCTGCACATCCGCGATGTGGAGGGACCAAGGTGTACCGGAAGCGTGGAGACAAAGCTTGAAGTCGTGGAGCAGCAAGTCTTCAAGTGCCAAAGGGATGGTGGAGCGTGGTCAACGCCATCCAGATGATGATCACGGAGTTCACAAACAACCACAAGCTAGATGCCAAAGTCATTGGGGAAACCATCTTCAAGCTTCAAGAGAAAATCAAGCACCTCCAAGCCCAGATCTATGACCTGCAAAACCAGAACTGTGAGTATGAATATAGATTCAAGAGGATGAGTTTGGCTGCAGATTTAAGGATCCCGGAGACTCGATCATCCTTCTATGATGGTGAGCCTATGCCTTGGAAGATGGACGACAAGCCTACATCATCAACAACTCCTACTTCACCACCTCCGAGGACATAATTACATGGGTATGGGCACTCCCCTTGGCAACTGCCAAGCTTGGGTGAGGTGCCCCGGTATCGTATCACCATCACACTCCTATCTTTACAGTTTTATTTAGTTCGACCCTTTTAGTAGTATCTTGATCTAGTAGATTGAAGTTTTGATATCAAGTAGTTTTGAGTTTTTCTTTGTGATCTCTTTATGTAATCGAGTCCGTGAGCTATCTATAATAAAGATTAGTGTTGAGTCAAGGGCTTTGCTATCTTGCTATGATCTTGAGAAAAATAGAAAAAATAAAAGAGTTCATATTGATCTTATGGATAGTAATGACTTCACGCATAGAAAGTATGAGGCTTAAAAGTTGTTGAGAGTTGGTAAACGTAGTTTTGGTCATCATTGTAAATTAGTAGGAAGTAATAAGGAAAGAGAGGTTTCACATATAAATATACTATCTTGGACATCTTTTATGATTGTGAGCACTCATTAAGTATGACATGCTAAAAGAGTCGACGTTGGACAAGGAAGACAATGTAATGGTTTATGTTTTATCACATCTCAGTTAAAGTATATTTTCATTGATCTTCCGAACATGTTGAGCTTGCATTTCCCCCTCATGCTAGCCAAATTCCTAGCACCAAGTAGAGACACTACTTGTGCTTCCAAATATCCTTAAACCCAGTTTTGCCATGAGAGTTCACCATATCTACCTATGGATCGAGTAAGATCCTTAAAGTAAGTTGTCATCGGTGCAGGCAATAAAAGTTGCTCTCTAAATATGCATGACTTATTAGTGCAGAGAAAATAAGCTTTATACGATCTTGTTATGGAAGCAATAAAAGCGATGGACTGCATAATAAAGTTCCATACACAAGTGGCAATATAAAGTGACGTTCTTTCGTATTAAGATTTTGTGTATCCAACCCTAAAAGCGCATGAAAACCTCTGCTTCCCTCTGCGAAGGGCCTATCTTTTACTTTATGTTTTTAATTTATGCTTGACTCAAGGTGATCTTCACCTTTCCCTTTTTCATTTTATCCTTTGGCAAGCTCCTCGTGTTTGAAAGATCATGATATATATATCCAATTGGATGTTCATTAGCATGGACTATTATTGTTGACATCACCTAAAGGTGAATACATTGGGAGGCAACACAATAAGCCCCTATCTTTCTCAGTGTCCGGCTGAAACTCCATAACCACAAGTATTGCATGAGTGTTCGCAATTGTAGAAGACTAAATGATAGTTGAGTATGTGGACTTGCTGAAAAGCTCTATTCTTGACTCTTTCTGATGTTATGATAAATTTCAATTGCTTCAATGACTGAGATTATAGTTTGTTAGCTTTCAATGAAGTTTCTGAACCATACTTGACATTGTGAATTGATTGGTACTTGAGCATAAGAAGTCATATGACAAAATCTATTTATGTTGTTGTTATAAGAATAATCATGATGCCCTCATGTCCGTATTTTATTTTTATCGACACCTCTATCTCTAAACATGTGGACATATTTTTCGATTTCGGCTTCCACTTGAGGACAAGCGAGGTCTAAGCTTGGGGGAGTTGATACGTCCATTTTGCATCATGCTTTTATATCAATATTTATTGCATTATGTGCGGTTATTACACATTATATATCAACACTATGGCTATTCTCTCTTATTTTATAAGGTTTACCATGAAGAGGGGGAATGCCGGCAGCTGAAATTCTGGCTGGAAAAGGAGCAAACATTGGAAACCTATTCTGCACTGCTCCAAAAGTCCTGAAACTCCATGAAACTTATTTTTGGAATTAATAAGAATTATTGAGCGGAAGAAACACCTCAAGGGGCCCACACCCTGGCCAGGAGGGTGGGGGCGCGCCCACCCCTACTGGGCGTGCCCCCTGTCTCCTGGGCCCCCTGGTGGCCCTCCGGTGTCCATCTTCTGCTATAAGAAGGCTTTTACCCTGGAAAAAATCCTGGGCAAGCTTATGAGATGAAACTCCGCCGCCACGAGGCGGAACCTTGGCGGAACCAATCTAGTGCTCTGGCAGAGCTGTTCTGCCGGGGACACTTCCCTCCGGGAGGGGGAAGTCATCACCATCGTTATCACCAACGATCCTCCCATCAGGAGAGGGTCAATCTCCATCAACATATTCACCAGCACCATCTCCTCTCAAACCCTATTTCATCTCTTGTATCCAATCTTGTATCCAAAACAACAAATTGGTACCTGTGGGTTGCTAGTAGTGTTGATTACTCCTTGTACTTGATGCTTATTGGTTTACTTGGTGGAAGATCATATGTTCAGATCCTTAATGCATATTATTACTCCTCTGATTATGAACATGAATATGCTTTGTGAGTAGTTACGTTTGTTCCTGAGGACATGGGTCAAGTCTTTCTATTAGTAGTCATGTGAATTTGGTATTCGTTCAATATTTTGATGAGATGTATGTTGTCTTTCCTCTAGTGGTGTTATGTGAACGTTGAGTACATGACACTTCACCATTATTTGGGCCTAGAGGAAGGCATTGGGAAGTAATAAGTAGATGATGGGTTGCTAGAGTGACAGAAGCTTAAACCCTAGTTTATGCGTTGCTTCGTAAGGGGCTGATTTGGATCCATATGTTTAATGTTGTGGTTAGGTTTACCTTAATACTACTTCTGTAGTTGCGGATGCTTTCAATAGGGGTTAATCATAAGTGGGATGCTTGTACAAGTAAGGGCAGTATCCAAGCACCGATCCACCCACATATCAAATTATCAAAGTACCGAATGCGAATCATATGAGCGTGATGAAACTAGCTTGACGATAATTCCCATGTGTCCTCGGGAGCGCTTTTCTCATTATAAGAAATTGTCCAGGCTTGTCCTTTGCTACAAAAAGTATTGGGCCACCTTGCTGCACCTTATTTACGTACATTCCTTGTTACTCGTTGAGGGAGTCCTGGATTAGGGGGTTTCCGGATAGTCGAACTATCACCGTTGGCCGGACTCCTGGACTATGAAGATACAAGATTGAAGACTTCGTCCCGTGTCCGGATGGGACTTTCCTTGGCGTGGAAGGCAAGCTTGGCGATACGGATATGTAGATCTCCTACCATTGTAACCGACTCTGTGTAACCCTAACCCTATCCGGTGTCTATATAAACCGGAGGGTTTTAGTCCGTAGGACGAACAACAATCATACAATAGGCTAGCTTCTAGGGTTTAGCCTCCTTGATCTTGTGGTAGATCCACTCTTGTACTATCCATATCATCAATATTAATCAAGCAGGAGTAGGGTTTTACCTCCATCGAGAGGGCCCGAACCTGGGTAAAAACATCGTGTCCCTTGTCTCCTGTTACCATCCGCCTAGACGCACAGTTCGGGACCCCCTACCCGAGATCCGCCGGTTTTGACACCGACATTGGTGCTTTCATTGAGAGTTCCTCAGTGTCGTCATCCTTAGGCCCGATGCCTCCTTCGATCATCAACAATGACGCGGTCCAGGGTGAGACTTTTCTCCCCGGACAAATCTTCCTATTCGGCGGCTTTGCACTGCGGGCCAACTCACTTGGCCATCTGGAGCAGATCGAAAGCTACGCCCCTGGCCATCAGGTCAGATTTGGAAGTTTGAACTACACGGCCGATATCCGGGGAGACTTGATCTCGATGGATTCGAGACACAACCAAGCGCGTCGTACTGTCTCGATGGGCACGATCTAGCTCTGCCGCCGAACAGTGCCCTGGAGGCCGCACCAGCATCCGCTCTGACCCTTAGCTCGGAGCCGACTCCGCCGATCGAGGACGAGTGGTTGGACACCGCCTCGGGGGCTACGATCTCTACGGCGATTGAGCCGAACTCCATCCCTGTCCTTTGCGAAGACCGTGACTCCAAGGTGCCGGACTCCTCTCCGGACTCCGGACCCTCCGCGCCCCTGCCAATCGAATCCGATTGGGCGCCGGTTGTGGAGTTCACTGCCGCAGACATCTTTCAGCACTCGCCCTTTGGCGACATCCTGAATTCACTAAAGTCTCTCTTTATCAGGAGAGCCCTGGCCGGACTACGGTCAGGAAGGTTGGGATGTGGACGACGAAGAAATTCAACACCCACCCACCACCCACTTTGTAGCCACTGTCAATGATTTAACCGACATGCTCGACTTCGACTCCGAACACATCGACGGTATGGACGACAATGCTGGAGACGATCAAGAACTAGCGCCTACAGGGCACTGGAAGGCCACCTCGTCATACGACATATACATGGTGTACATCCCAAAAGATGGGAACGACGATGGAACAACGGAGGATGACCCCTCCAGGAAGCAGCCCAAGCGCCGGCGTCAGCGGCGCCGCTCTAAATCCCGCCACAGCAAAAATGGTGATTCCGGCACGGGAGATAATAACACCCCGGATAGTGCCAAAGACAAACCCTCCAACAGGATTCAGCACAGGAGGAGGGAGAAGCCAGCCCTCATGATAGAGCGGCAGACAGGGAGGTGGAGGACGATAATTATATGCCTCCCTCCGAAGATGAGGCAAGCCTCGACGACGACGAATTTGTCGTGCCTGAGGACCCCGCCGAACAGGAGCGTTTCAAACGCAGGCTAATGGCCACGGCAAGCAGCCTCAAGAAAAAGCAGCAGCAGCTTAGAGCTGACCAAGACTTGCTAGCTGACAGATGGACTGAAGTCCTCACAGCCGAAGAGTACAAACTCGAACGCCCCTCCAAGAGATACCCAAAACGCAGGCTGCTACCCCAATTACAGGAAGCAGCACCCAAACCTACATCACCAGCGCATGATGCGGCCGACCGGCCACCCCGTGGCCGCGACAGAGAGGCCTCTACACCCTCCATTCAAGCCGCACCCCGGCGCCGCTCGAAAAGTACCAAGGCATGGGGAAACGCGCCAGACCTGCAAGACATATTGGAGGACAGGGCAAGGCAAACAAGATCGATCTACGGATCGCGTGGGCGCCCCACGACATGTGATGATAACCGTCACGCCGGATACAACAACTCTGGCCGGGCCAAACACAGTAGACAAAGCTCATTTGAGCTGCGTCTTGATATAGCCCAATACAGAGGCGCCGCACACCCACTATGCTTCACAGATGAAGTGATGGATCATCAAATCCCCGAGGGTTTCAAACCCGTAAACATCGAATCATACGATGGCACAACAGATCCTGCGGTTTGGATCGAGGACTACCACCTCCATATCCATATGGCCCGCGGTGATGATCTACACACCATCAAATACCTCCCACTCAAGCTTAAAGGACCAGCTCGGCATTGGCTTAACAGCTTGCCAGCAGAATCAATTGGTTGTTGGGAGGACCTGGAAGCCGCATTCCTTGATAACTTCCAGGGCACATACGTGCGACCACCAGACGCCGATGACCTCAGCCACATAATTCGGCAGCCAGAAGAATCGGCCAGACAATTCTGGACACGGTTCCTAACCAAGAAAAATCAAATCGTTGACTGTCCGGATGAAAAGGCCCTTGCAGCCTTCAAACATAACATCCGTGACGAGTGGCTTGCCCGGCACCTAGGACAGGAAAAGCTGAAATCCATGGCAGCCCTCACAATGCTCATGACCCGCTTTTGCGTGGGAGAGGACAGCTGGCTAGCTCGTAGTAACAACTTGACCAAAACCCTGGTAGTTCGGATACCAAGGACAGCAATGGCAGGTCGCGTCGCAACAAGCACAAGCGTCGCATTAACGGCGATAATGCTGAAGATACGGCAGTCAATGCCAGATTCAGAGGCTCTAAACTCGGTCAGCGGAAGAAGCCATTCAAAATAAACACTCAGGGCCCGTCCAATCTGGACCGGATACTCGATTGCTCGTGCCAAATATATGGCACCCCCGAAAAACCAGCCAACCACACCAACAGGGATTGTTGGGTCTTCAAACAGGTAGTCAAGTTAAACGCCGAACTCAACGACAAGGGGCTGCATAGCGATGACGAGGAGGAGCCCCGGCCGCCAAACAATAGAGGACAGAAGGGTTTCCCCCCACAAGTGCGGACAGTGAACATGATATACGCAACCCACATACCCAAAAAGGAGCGGAAGCATGCGCTAAGGGACGTATATGCGATGGAGCCAGTCGCCCCAAAGTTCAACCCATGGTCCTCCTGCCCGATCACCTTTGATCGAAGGGACCACCCCACTAGCATCCGCCACGGCGGATTCGCCGCATTGGTTCTTGACCCAATCATTGACGGATTTCACCTCACTAGAGTCCTGATGGACGGCGGTAGCAGCCTGAACCTGCTGTATCAGGATATAGTGCGCAAAATGGGCATAGACCCCTCAAGGATTAAACCCACAAAGACGACCTTTAAAGGCGTCATATCAGGTGTAGAGGCCAATTGTACAGGCTCAGTTACACTCGAAGTGGTCTTCGGATCCCCGGATAACTTCCAAAGCGAGGAGTTAATCTTTGACATAGTCCCGTTCCGTAGTGGCTATCACGCACTGCTTGGACGAACCGCATTTGCAAATTTCAATGCGGTGCCACACTACACATACCTCAAGCTAAAGATGACAGGCCCTTGAGGAGTAATCACGGTCAATGGAAACACCGAACGCTCTCTCCGAACGGAGGAGGACACGGCGGCCCTCGCGGCGGAGGTGCAAAGCAGCCTCTCACAGCAATTCTCGAGTCCGGCTACTAAACATCCGGACACCGTCAAGCGCGCCCGGAGTAACCTACAACAAAGACCGTCTGGCACGATCCAATCACGCGTAGCAATCCGGCCCCAACCCCAGCCCTCGTGAAATTGCGAAGCCAGTACTATGCATACATAACTACGCTCTGGAGATACCATGGGCATAAGAGGAGGGGCACGACCACGGCACGCCCAGAATGCGGCTCAACCGCACCAGGGGCTCCCGATTGTGTCATTCTTTTTCTTTTTTTCTCTTACTTTCAGGACTCCGTTTTCCAGAAGCCCTGTCCGGCTCTAGAATTGCCGAACCTATGATGCAATAGCCAGGGAAGCAGAAAGCTACGTCGAGTGTCCATGTGGTCTCTACTACGAGCATTATACCTATTTTACATACCATCCCGCAGCTTACCCCTGGAGGGGGACATGTTAAACAATACATAGCTCTTGCCTATTATTGCATTCCTTTATTTATTTATATATATGTTCATTCATGACATGTTGCACCCGTACACTTTGGTACGGCCAATACACCAGGGGCTTAAGTACCCCCAAAAATTTGGTGTGATAAGTCTGAACACTTTCACAAGTGCGGCACCCCGAACTTATAGCATTATATGCATCGGCTCCGAATCATGTCTTGGGTCAATAGTTGGGTTTGCCCGGCTCCCATGTTTTGGTACCTTACGTTCCGTTATATCGGCTAAGGTAGCGCTGGGAGAACCACTGCGATTGTGCCCCGGTTGAGCTGGGTTGAGCACCTCAGTGGAGAAAGCTAAAACTGACCGTCATGATAGGGCGAGAGCAGGTCGCTGTTCGAGAGGTTTTTTTCAGGTCCCTAAAGACTTATGCCGCTTAGAGCGAGGAGCCGGCATTGTCCGGCCAAGGCGTGGATAGCGCCCCGAACTTGGTCTTCCGAATACTAGGGGCTTCGCCAAAATTTAAAATTATAGAATTCTATGGCTAAGTGAGAGTGTTCAAGCACTATAAGTCCGGTTGCCTTGTTCGTTGCGTTGAGCGCCTCCCTCGAAGGACCCAAGAATGGGAACAAGAGCGCTCAAGTTTATCCCGAACACCCCAGCACTCGTGGCATGGGGGCTGAAGCCAACGACTTGCCATCTCTCAAAATTTGATAAACAGTCGCACAGAAGGTAATATTTTAAATTCACAAGCGTTGCTTAGCGCATATGAACAAGTTTTCAGCGTACAGGATATCAAATGTGAGTATATTAAAAAATTACATCTTTGGAGCATTCACCCGCTATAAGGTGGGCACCCTTCATGACGCCCTCATAGTACATTTCGGGCTTGCGATGCTCCTTGCCCTTCGGTGGCCTGTCCGTGTAGCGACCCGACCTCAGATGGTTAAGTCTCTGTGCTTCCGTGTCATCCCTGGATCGGTAATGCTGACACACACAGTACTCGAAGGATTTATAACAGAGTAGCAATCACACACTTATTACATCAAATGTCTCAAAAGAGAACTTATTACAATAATATGGCTCAAGGCCATCTAATGCGATAACAACGGAAGGCTTGGAAGATAAAGTGAGTCCATCAACTCCAACGGCATAACTGAGCTGCACGGCAATGACCTACCAGACTTTACTCCTCATCTGAAAAGTCTGCAACATAATATGTTGTAGCCCGAAAACGGGTCAGCACATGGAATATGCTGGCAATGTAACACATAGAGAGTAATGAAAGAATAAGCTATACTACATGCATATATGGCTGGTGGAAAGCTCTATGGTTACAGTTTTGCAAAAAGCCAATTTTTCCCTATATCGAAGGAATAAATTTTAACTTAACTATCATGGTGGTTGAAACATCATTGAGAAGGTATAACCCCAACTCAATCCCAATTAAGGTATTAAACAACCCAACAATATTAATTTAGAGTGATGAAATACATGTGAATACTCAAGTACTAGATACTCAGAATTGACAATAATCGGTGACACGGCTAACCATGATTAGATTGTACACTATGCAGAGGTTTGCGCACTTTTCCCCACAAGACTCGATCGCCTCCGTTGGTTTCTCGCACTACATGGTGTTTGAGAAACGGATGACCGAGACACAGTCTTTCAGAAACATTAACTCTCTACTCCGGATAGATCATACCAAACCTATAAAACCCACTACCTGCTGATCTACCTCTTTGAGAGCTTCATGTAGCTTACTCAACTATGCTAGACCCCATAATAGCTTGTGGCTGCACACGGAAGTTTCTAGCATGAATAATCTCAGTTCTCTTTGAGCCTGGGTGGCGGTCCATAGGAAGATCACACGAGTACCCCGGAATTTCCAAAAAAACAGACAACACTGGGTTCCCCAGGTGCCTCAATCCACCCAGATGTGTACTTAAGTTGGCACCTTAAAGTAAACCATTAATTTACAATCTCACATCTGTCATGAATATCTCTCAACCCAAACCACGTCTACGAGCATAGCATAGCAATATAAGCAACACGTAGAAGTAACTCCCAAGGGTTTGATAGTAACAGGGCAATAGGTTCCTACCTCATCATCTACTTCCCAACCCACAAATTAATGACATCCTAATCATGCAATGTTTGAGGATTGAGCTAATGCACAACTGGGTATGAAAAGGTATGATCAAGTGTTACTTGCCTTGCTGACGATCTGTGAATCCTAGAGACTCGTAGTAAGACGCTTCCCACTCCGGGAATTCTATCGCAAGCAAACAATACATACGTAAGCAACAAATAAAGATGCACAAACGAAACTTCAACTTAAAAGAGGTTGACCGGAGAGTTCAACTTAAGAACTCCGGTTTGCAAAAAGAATCAAACCAAACGAAACAACGAAACTCAAACGGCGAGAGAAACAAGATCCGTTTACTAATCTAAACTAGAGTCAAATTTTACAGAGGTAAAAACTGATTTAAGTTGGCGATTCGGAAAGAGGGTTTCGAGATGAAACTCCAGGCGCTTGAATCGCCTGATTCCGGTAAACGAGCGAAAAGTTATACTAATTTGAACATCGGTTCAGAAATCGCGATCGGAATAATCGCGGAATAAAACCGATAAAAGAAAACGACGAACGGCTAAACGAACGAACGTTCGTTAGCAGAAACTAAACGACGAACGGTTCGTAAAAACGAACGAACGGGTGAACGTTCTCAAAATAAATAAACTAGAAAAAAATAAAACCAATCTAAAAAACGGCTAGGGTTTCTAAATAAAACCGAAGGGTTATTTTTAAAAAAAACCGGCGACTACCTCCGGCGATCGTCCGGCGGGGCGGCGGCTCCTGCGGGGTCCGGCGAAGGGGCGGCGGCGGCGCGAGAGGTGGCGGCGACGGCGGTGGCGGCGCTCGGGCTCGGCTCGGGTCGGGTCCGAGGCGGGCGGCGACGACGGCGGTGGTGGCGGGTTAGAGGGGAGAGGGGGCGGTATTTAAAGGGGGGGCGGTGGCTTGGAGGAGGGGGCAAGGCGGCGGGGAGGAGAGTCCGGCTCGGACTCTGTCTGGCGCGGCGGCGGCGGCGGCGCGCGCAGGCGGAGGCGGCGGTGACTTGGGCCGGCCTGCTCGGCTGGGCCTTTGGCCCAGTCGGGCGCGGTTCTTTTTTTTTAAAACATTCCGCCAAAAATTGTAAAAAAACCCTAGGAAAATAAATAAAAATCTAAAAATGCCAAAACAAGTTTTCTTTGCCTAAATATAATATTTAGAACAAGATGAACTTTTCTTGGCCCCTAAAATGCAATTTTAAATATATGCAAATTTTTCTCTAGGCAAATAAAAATTCCAAATAAATAAAATAAAATCCCAAATAATGATTTTAACATTTTTCCTCCGGTATTTCAATTATTTTTGGAGAAGTCATATTATCTCCTCTCGTTTATTATTAAACGTGAAATATTTTTCCGGAGAGAAAAATAATAAAATCCAAAATCCTCGTCTTCATTATTTGATAAAATTCAAATATGAAAATCGGAAAATCCCCAGCTCTCTCCGAGGGTCCTTGAGTTGCTTAGGATTTCGAGGATGGCAAATGAGAATGCAATAAAATATGATATTCATGGATGACCTATGTATAACATGCCAAATTGAAAATTTGGGATGTTACAAACCTACCCCCCTTAAGATGAATCTCGCCCTCGAGATTCGGGTTGGCTAGAAAATTGGTGCGGATGGTCCTTGCGAATATCATCTTCTCACTCCCATGTGGCTTCCTCCTCGGTATGGTGGCTCCACTGAACTTTACAAAACTTGATAACTTTGCTGCGAGTGACTCGGCTGTCGAAATCCAAAATCTTTACTGGCTTCTCCTCATAAGTCAAATTACTATCCAACTGTATCGCCTCTAGGGGCACTATATCCTTTAACGGTATGTCGGCCATCTCAGCGTGGCACTTCTTCAGTTGTGATATGTGAAACAGATCGTGAACTCCTGACAATCCTTCGGGTAACTCCAGCTTGTAGGCAACTTCTCCCATCCGTTCCAAAACACGATATGGTCCTACAAATCTTGGGGCTAACTTTCCGTTTACTCCGAAACGTTTCACTCCCCTCAGGGGTGATACTCGCAGATAGGCTCTGTCTCCAATTTCATAGGTTACTTCCTTGCGTTTTGAATCTGCGTAACTCTTTTGTCTAGACTGAGCAATCTTTAGTCTGTCTCTGATCAGTTCAACCTTCTCTTCTGATTCCTTGATCAAATCTGGTCCAAACAACTAACGGTCTCCGACCTCGTCCCACATCAAGGGTGTTCTACATCTGCGTCCATACAGAGCTTTGAACGGTGCCATCTTCAAACTGGCCTGGTAGCTGTTGTTATATGAGAATTCTGTGTACGGCAAATTGTCATCCCAACTAGATCCGTAATCCAGTGCACAGGCTCTTAACATATCCTCCAGGATCTGGTTAACTCTCTCTGTCTGTCCATCCGTCTGTGGGTGGAATGCGGTACTAAACTCCAATCTGGTACCCAAAGTCTGGTGTAGCTGATGCCAAAACTTTGAAGTAAACTGTGTTCTTCTATTTGATACGATGCTCCTCGGAACTCCGTGCAAACATACGATCCTGGTCATATATATTTTGGCCAACTTGGCACTTTTATAAGTTGTTTTCACTAGGATGAAGTGAGCTACTTTGGTCAAACGATCCACAACTACCCATATTGAATCATATCCTGCTTTGGTTCTGGGTAATCCAGTGATAAAATCCATGCCAAGTTTGTCCCACTTCCATTCGGGTATTGGCATAGGCTGTAACAGTACTGCTGGCTTTTGGTGCTCTGCCTTCACTCTCTGACATACATCGCAAATGGCTACATACTCGGCAATATCCTTCTTCATACCAGTCCACCAGAAACGTTCCTTCAGGTCTAAATACATCTTGGTGTTTCCCGGTGAATCGAGTATGGGGAGTCATGGGCCTCTTGAAGTATTAACTTCCTGATCTCCGAATTGTTGGGCACATAAATCCGGTCCTCAAACCACAAGGTATCGTGCTCATCCTCGCGAAAACCTTTGGCTTTTCCTCTGCCCTTCTTCTCTTTTATCTCAGCAATCTCTTTATCCTCCTTCTGAGCTTCTCGAATCTTGTCTAACAACGTCAACTGAACCTCCATTGTTGCAAGAAAACCTCTTGGAACAATCTCGAACCGAAGTTCCATAATATCCTCTGCTAACTCCTTTGGTAGTCCTCTACTTTCAAGGATATTGGCATAACTCTTCCGACTCAAAGCGTCTGCTACGACGTTGGCCTTTCCTGGATGGTAGTGTAGCTTCATATCGTAATCCTTTATAAGCTCCAGCCATCTCCTCTGTCTGAGGTTCAACTCCTTCTGTGTGAAAAAGTACTTCAAACTTTTATGATCCGTGTACACATCACAACGGTTTCCAATGAGATAATGTCTCCAGGTCTTCAACGCATGTACTACAGCTGCTAACTCCAAATCATGCGTGGCATAGTTCAACTCATGTGGCTTCAGTTGTCGTGAGGCATATGAAACAACTTTTCCGTCCTGCATAAGAACACATCCAAGTCCCAAGCGAGAGGCATCACAATACACTTGAAACTCCTTATGTATATCTGGCAATGTCAGCACTGGGGCTGTAGTCAACCGTTTCTTCAACTCTTGGAAGCTTGTCTCGCAATCCTCTGTCCATTTGAACTTGGTATCCTTCTTTAGCAATTCTGTCATTGGTTTAGCAACCTTGGAAAAATTCTCAATGAATCTCCGGTAATATCCTGCCAGTCCAAGGAAATTGCGAATCTCGCTGACTAAAGTGGGTGCCAACCATTCAGTGACTGACTGAATTTTACTGGGATCTACTGCTATACCCTCTCCTGATATAACATGCCCAAGAAATCCAACTTCCTTAAACCAAAACTCGCAATTGCTGAATTCGGCGTATAACTGGTGTTCCCTGAGTTTCTCAAGAACCAAATGTAGGTGTTCTGCGTGCTCCTCTTCGTTCTTCGAGTAAACCATAATATCATCGATAAACACCACAACAAACTTGTCCAAATACTCCATGAACACTTTGTTCATCATACTCATGAAATAGGCAGGGGCGTTAGTCAGTCCAAATGACATGACCGTATACTCATATAATCCATATCGTGTGGTGAAGGTTGTCTTTGGTATATCCTTCTCTCGGATCTTCAACTGATGGTATCCTGATCATAGATCAATCTTAGAAAGCACCTTAGCTCCTTGCAACTGATCAAACAGATCATTAATCATCGGTAAGGGATACTTGTTCTTTATCGTTACTTCATTCAGAGCTCGGTAATCAACAACCATCCTTAGGGATTTATCCTTCTTCTCCACCAAAAGTACTAGGGCTCCCCATGGTGATGAACTTCTACGAATGTAACCTTTCTCCAATAGCTCCTTGATCTGCTTCTTAATTTCCTCCAGATCATTTGCGGGCATCCAATAGGGTCTCTTTGATATTGGCCATGTACCTGGCATTAGTTCTATCAGAAACTCAACGTCTCGATCCGGTGGCATGCCTGGTAACTCTTCTGGAAAAACATCTAGATAATCCTTCACTACATGTACTTCCTCTTGTACAACTCCCGTGAGGGTATTCACTTGGCTCCTCCTAGGCACATGCCTAGATACATACTTAATCCTTTTTCCCTCTGGGGTGGTAAGATAAATTGACTTGCTAGCGCAAACAATACTTCCTCCAAACTTGGACATCCAGTCCATACCTAATATCACATCCAATCCTTGCGACTCCAAGATAATTAGGTCAGACGGAAAAACATGCGTGCCAATGATTAGGGGTATCTGGGTGCACCACTTGCTAGCCATGTACTCTGCTCCAGGCGAGCTCACTAAAAGAGGGGTCCTAAGGGTCTGGGTTGGTAACTTAAACTTATCCACAAATCCGCTTGATATGTATGAATGCGACGCACCAGTATCGAAAAGAACAATAGCGGTAAATGACTGAACCAAAAACTTACGTATTACCGCGTCTGGCTGCTCTTCAACTTCCTCCACGTTAACGTGGTTCACTTGTCCTTTGTTGAATGGATTGGGATTCTTCCCAGCGCTTCCATTTCCGTTTCCATTCTTTCCTTCAGGGCAGTCATTGGCATAATGCCCTGTCTTCCCGCACTTAAAGCAAATAACTTGGCTCAAGTCTCTCTTGGCGGGTGTAGCCGGGTTTGAGCGATTCTGATTATTGTTGGCTCCATTTCCATTCCCATTCTTCGCACCATTATGCGATCCTCCTCCAGTATGGTTATGTCCTCCATGGTTATGAACAAGTCCTCCTGAGTTCGGGGTTAAGCGAGGCTTCTGGTGAGCTCCTGAGTTATATTTCCCTTGTCCATACTTGCTCTTAAGACTCTCAATTTGTTGCTGCTTTCCTTCAATCATTAGGGCCTTATCTACCAACTCCTAGTAGTTGTTGAAAGTTGCCACCATCAGCTGCATACTCATCTCATCATTCAGCCCTTCCATAAACTTCTCTTGCTTCGCGGCATCTGTGGCCACATCATCAGGGGCATAGCGTGATAACTTGCTAAACTCATCCACGTACTGAGCCACTGTACGGTTCCCCTGGCGTAAGTTGTGGAACTCACGCTTCTTTATCTGCATGGCTCCAGTTGAAACATGGGCCGTGCGAAAAGCTTGTTGGAACTGGTCCCAAGTGACATTGGCTATAGGAAAAGTAGCCGTGTAATTCTCCCACCATGCGGCTGCTGGTCCATCCAATTGATGTGCAGCAAAGCGCACTCTTTCAGCATCCGTGCATCCTGCGGTGGTTAACTCCCTTCCAATACGGCGTAACCAGTCATCTGCAACTATTGGCTCGGTGCTACTGGAAAACACCGGCGGTTGTATCCTCAGAAAACGGGCTAAATTGTCCACTGGCGGCGGGTTGTTGTTGTTGTTGTTGTTGTTGGCATTGCCCTGGTTCTGAACTAGCAATTGCATCAAGGCATTCTGCTGTTGGATCAACTGAGTGAGCTCCGGTGGGAAAACAAAACCGGGGTCACGTCTTGGAGGCATCTGAAGGTTTAGATGGGAGAGATTAGAATAGAAAGAGGTCTAGTGAGAGAACACTACCCATATGCACATGAGGCAAACACACATTCATTCAAGCAAGCAAGCAAGGGCATACAAAACGGTCTAGGACTATCGCATAAGTGCTCAACTATTACTAGTTACATGGGAGAAATACTACTATTATATGGTGGGCATCTAGAAATTTTGATCGGTGGAAGACTCCATGATGTCTGCTCCAGCTTCGTCTTCATAGTCATCATCACTTGGATCTGAGTCGGTGTCGTCGATGATGGTGTAGTTGTCTGGACAAGCGGGATCTTCTTCCTCTTCTTGCTCCTCTTCCTTGGGTGCTGGTCCTCCCATGATGACTCCGATCTTCTTGACTAGGTCGTCGTTCTTCTCTAGTAGTATTTTGATTTCTTCCTCATATCCATCGCGTGTAGACTTGCGTTCTTCCTCCAGCTCGATGATCTTAGTTTTCGCCTTCTTCAAATCCATCATGTCTGCGCACATCTGGTTCTCTTGACATCGAATGTGCTGGTTTAGCTCCTGGATGTAGGCTGCAATGGATCTATCCTTCTTGGTGCTGATTACTTCCCATTGCTTGTCTCGGCGCCCACATATTTGGTAAATGGTGTCTTTAAGCTCCTTATTGTAGACTTCTCCAATGCGTCCCATGGTAATGTGAGCTGCCATACTCTTTCCCAAACTCCATGTTGGTGCATTGAAAACACATACTATGGGCTCCATGCTTGGCGCAAACGTCCTTCCGAGAACTAGAGCTTGAATCTTCCATCATTCTTCTTCTGGTAAGGTGGCGTTGTACGTCCCGGTGAAGCTTGGTATTCCAGTATTCAGGTACCTAGTGACTTCCTTCAAGTGGCGTCCAAAAGGTGTGTCTTCATCTGGTTGTGCAAATTTGTACTTCATCTCCATCATCCTAAAGAGTGGAAAAATGGAGAGGGGTCAAAAATGAGTAGAGAGGAGTGACCTATGGTTTTATCTTAGTGGTCGTGTCCTACACTCAGCGTGTGCTCTGATACCATCTTGTAGCGACCCGACCTCAGATGGTCAAGTCTCTGTGCTTCTGTGTCATCCCTGGATCGGTAATGCTGACACCCACAGTACTCGAAGGATTTATAACAGAGTAGCAATCACACACTTATTACATCGAATGTCTCAAAAGAGAACTTATTACAATAATATGGCTTAAGGCCATCTAATGCGATAACAGCGGAAGGTTTGGAAGATAAAGCGAGTCCATAAACTCCAACGGCATAACTGAGCTGCACGGCAACGACCTACCGGACTTTACTCCTCGTCTGAAAAGTCTGCAACATAATATGTTGCAGCCCGAAAACGGGTCAGCACATGGAATATGCTGGCAATGTAACACATAGAGAGTAATGAAAGAATAAGCTATACTACATGCATATATGGCTAGTGGAAAGCTCTATGGTGGTTGAAACATCATTGAGAAGGTATAACCCCAACTCAATCCCAATTATGGTATTACACAACCCAACAATATTAATTTAGAGTGATGAGATACATGTGAATACTCAAGAACTAGATACTCAGAATTGTCCATAACCGGGGACACGGCTAACCATGATTAGATTGTACACTCTACAGAGGTTTGCGCACTTTTTCCCACAAGACTCGATCGCCTCCATTGGTTTCTCGCACTACCTGGTGTTTGAGAAACGGATGACCGAGACAGAGTCTTTCAGAAACATTAACTCTCTACTCCGGATAGATCATACCAAACCTATAAAACCCACTACCTGCTGATCTACCTCTTCGAGAGCTTCACGTAGCTTACTCAACTATGCTAGAGCCCATAATAGCTTGTGGCTGCACACGGAAGTTTCTAGCATGAATAATCTCAGTTCCCTTTGAGCCTGGGTGGCGGTCCATAGGAAGATCACATGGGTACCCCGGGATTTCTAAAAAAACAGACAACACTCGGTTCCCCAGTTGCCTCAATCCACCCAGATGTGTATTTAAGTTGCCACCTTAAAGTAAACCATTAATTTAAAATCTCACATCTGTCATGAATATCTCTCAACCCAAACCACGTCTACGAGCATAGCATAGCAATATAAGCAACACATAGAAGTAACTCCCATGGGTTTGATAGTAACAGGGCAATAGGTTCCTACCTCATCATCTACTTCCCAACCCACAAATTAATGACATCCTAATCATGCAATGTTTGAGGATTGAGCTAATGCACAAAAACTGGGTATAAAGAGGTATGATCAAGTGTTACTTGCCTTGCTGACGATCTGTGAATCCTAGAGACTCGTAGTAACACGCTTCGCACTCCGGGAATTCTATCGCAAGCAAACAATACATACATAAGCAACAAATAAAGATGCACAAATGAAACTTCAACTTGAAAGAGATTGACCGGAGAGTTCAACTTAAGAACTCCGGTTTGCAAAAAGAATCAAACCAAACGAAACAACGAAACTCAAACGGCGAGAGAAATAAGATCTGTTTACTAATCTGAACAAGAGTCAAATTTTAGAGAGGTAAAAACTGATTTAAGTTCGCTATTCGGAAACAGGGTTTCAAGATGAAACTCCAGGCGCTTGAATCGCCTGATTCCGATAAACGAGCGAAAAGTTATACTAATTTGAACATCGGTTCAGAAATCGCGATCGGGATAATCGCGGAATAAAACCGATAAAAGAAAACGACGAACGGCTAAACGAACGAACGTTCGTTAGCAGAAACTAAACGACGAACGGTTCGTAAAAACGAACGAATGGGTGAACGTTCTCAAAATAAATAAACCAGAAAAAAATAAAACCAATCTAAAAAAAGGCTAGGGTTTTCTAAAAAACCGAAGGGTTATTTAAAAAAAAACCGGCGACTACCTCCGGCGATCGTCCGGCGGGGCGGCGGCTCCTGCGGGGTCCGGCGAAGGGGCGGCGAGGGGCGGGGCGACGACTCGGCGAGGGGCGGCGGCGGCGCGGGAGGCGGCGGCGACGGCGGTGGCGGCGCTCGGGCTCGGCTCGGGTCGGATCCGAGGCGGGCAGCGGCGACGGCGGTGGTGAAGGGTTAGAGGGGAGAGGGGGGGCGGTACTTAAAGGGGGGCGGTGGCTTGGAGGAGGGGGCAAGGCGGCGGGGAGGAGAGTCCGGCTCGGACTCTGTCCTGCGCGGCGGCGGCGGCGCGCTTAGGCGAAGGCGGCGGCGACTTGGGCCGGCCTGCTCGGCTGGGCCTTTGGCCCAGTCGGGCGCGGTTCTTTTTTTAAAAAAAAACATTCCGCCGAAAATTGTAAAAAAAACCCTAGGAAAATAAATAAAAATCTAAAAATGCCAAAACAAGTTTTCTTTGCCTAAATAAAATATTTAGATCAAGATGAACTTTTCTTGGCCCCTAAAATGCAATTTTAAATATATGCAAATTTTTCTCTAGGCAAATAAAAATTCCAAATAAATAAAATAAAATCCCAAATAATGATTTTAACATTTTTCCTCCGGTATTTCAATTATTTTTGGAGAAGTCATATCATCTCCTCTCGTTTATTATTAAACGTGAAATATTTTTCTGGAGAGAAAAATAATAAAATCCAAAATCCTCGTCTTCATTATTTGATAAAATTCAAATATGAAAATCGGAAAATCCCCAACTCTCTCCGAGGGTCCTTGAGTTGCTTAGGATTTCGAGGATGGCAAATGAGAATGCAATAAAATATGATATGCATGGATGACCTATGTATAACATGCCAAATTGAAAATTTGGGATGTTGCAGTCCGTCACAAGCTTCTCCGCATCCAGCTTGCCCCAGTGCACCTTAGCACGGGCAAGGGCCCGACGGGCACCTTCAATGCAGACGGAGCGCTTGATGACTTCAATCCATGGACAGGCGTCCACCAGCCGCCGCACTAGCCCAAAGTAGCTCCCAGGCATAGCTTCCAACGGCCACAGCCGAATTATGAGGCCCTTCATGGCCTGTTTTGGCGACCTTATGGAGCTCGACCAGCTGCTTCAACTGGTCGCTCAGGGGCACCGGATGTCCGGCCTCAGCATACTGGGACCAGAACACCTTTTCCATCGAGCTCCCCTCCTTGGCGCGGTAGAACGTGGCAGCATCAGACGCACTACGGGGCAGATCTGCGAATGCTCCTAGAGAGCTCCGGATTCGGGTAAGTAATAGGTAATTCACTTTCACATGCTTGCTTTGCATAAAGAATGCCTTACCCGCCGCTATCTTCTTTAGTGATTCAATTTCTTGGAGGGCTTTTTGGGCTTCGGCCTTAGCGGCTTTGGCACTCTCAAGAGACGAGGTGAGCTCGGACTCTCGAGTCTTCGAGACACGCTCAAACTCTCGTGTTTTTCCACGAGAGCCTGGAGCTCTTGCCGCACCTCCGCCACCCGCGCCTCCTGCTTCTCTCGCTCGGTGCGCTCCGCGACCGCTTTGCTTTCGGCCACGGACACCGCTTCCTTCAGGGTCGCCACCTCGTTTGTGGCCCCTATAATACCCATGTTAGTCCTGTCATTTTTGCAGCCACATCCTTTCTATAAGGTATTTCTTTAATAAGGTATTACTTACCTTCCTTGTCCTCGAGCTACTTCTTGGCAAGGCTGAGCTTGTTCTCGGACCGCTCGAGGCTCTGCTTCAATGCATTGACCTCCGCAGCCAGTGCGGCAGAGGTCAGTAGCACAGCCTGCATTCCCATATTGACATACTTATGTTAGACTCCTGCGTATATCTTTCTAGATCCTCAGTCCGACTTTTCTTTCCGAACACCGAACTAAGCATCAGGGACTACTGTCTATGCGGTAATATTTTTTACATATTCTAAACTTACCTCAAAGCCTGTTAGAAGGCTGGTACAGGCTTTAGTCAGCCCGCTTTTGGCGGACTGAACTTTCTGGATCACCACACTCATAACAGTGCGGTGCTCTTCGTCGATGGAGGCGAAGTTAAGCGCCTCCAGCAAGCTATCCAGTGCCTCCGGATGGACGGAGGTCGCCGGCGTCGCAGTCTCGCCCTTCTTGCGAAGGGGCCGCTTGCCGGACTTCGGTACAGAGTCCGGCACAGTGCCGGACTTAGAGCCCTTTGGGGTCCCGCCCCCTTTGTGCCCAGAGTCCGGGAGGTCGCCTTGCGGCGCCTCCAAGACCACCTCCTCCTGGCTGGGCCCCTTTTGGGACTCCACCGCAGTGTCGTCGGCAACACGAGGGGAGGAGGCGGTCGAAAGTGAAGTGCTATTCACATTCGACGAAACCAGTGAGCCGCTCGACGAAGCGGCAAGCTCGTCCTTGGGCGGGCTACATGGTCATATTCGGCATTAGAAGAAACTATGCGACAAATAAAAAGTCATGAACTATTCTGGAGTCCGGACACTTACGATCTCGCCAGGGGCTTGGCCCTTGGTGGCCACTCCTCCTTGTCGTTGTCGGCGTTGGTGGAGAAGTCCGGAGGAAGGGTCCTTCCTTTCTTGGACCCTCCGGCCTCCCCAGTCGGGGCGGCCTTGCTTTTCTTCTCTCCCCCGCTGGAGGATTCCGCCTCCTCGTCCTCGTCCTCCTCGTCCTCAGAGGAGGATTCCGCCTCGGAGTCGTCGGACGATGAGTCCGACAACACCTAGCGTCGGGTACTCCTTCGAGTCCCCGTGGCATTCTTCTTGGCCTTCTTCTCCGGCACCATGTGAGGTGCCGGAGCTAGCAGCCCCGTCAATCGGGCGTCCGCTAGGTCTTCTGGCAAAGGGGCCGGACAGTTAATCTGTCCGGACGTCTTCAGCCAGTCCTGTCAAAGGTTAGGGAGTTTTAGATCCCACATAGAGTCAATCTATGAAAAACAAGAGTCCCACAAAGGGAAAAATAACTTACCTCGCTGGCTTGACGCTGCGAGCTGAATCCGCGATCTTCGGTAGCGGATGTGGGAGCCTCGGCGCCCTTGAACAGCACCTTCCAGGCATCTTCGTACATAGTGTCAAAGAGCCTTTTCAGAGTTGGGTGCTGTGCCGGATCGAACTCCCACAATTTGAAGGCCCGTTGTTGGCATGGGAGAATCCGGCGGATGAGCATCACCTGGATTACGTTGACAAGCTTGAGATTCTTGTCCACCAGGTTTCGGACGTAGGTTTGGAGTCCGGACAGCTCATCCGAAGCTCCCCACGTCAGGCCCGTCTCTTTCCTTGATGTGAGCCGTGTGGGGAAGCCAGATCGGAATTCGGGGGCCGCCGCCCATTGTGAGTCGCGCGGCTCGGTGATGTAGAACCACCCCGATTGCCACCCCTTTATGGTCTCCACAAAGGAACCCTCGAGCCATAGGACTTTGGCCATCTTGCCAACCATGGCGCCTCTGCACTCCGCTTGGCGGCCGCCCACTACCTTCGGCTTGACATTTAAGATCTTCAGCTATAAGCCGAAGTGGGGCTGGATGCAGAGGAAGGCCTCGCACACGACGATAAACGTCGAGATGTTGAGGATGAAGTTCGGGGCCAGATCGTGGAAATCTAGGCCGTAGTAGAACTTGAGCCCCCGGACAAATGGGTGAAGTAGAAAACCTAGTCCGCGGAGGAAGTGGGTGAGGAACACCACCCTCTCATGGGGCCTGGGGGTGGGAATGAGCTTCCCCTCGTCGGGTAGCCGGTGCGCGATGTCGCTGGACAAGTATCCGGCCTTCCGCAGCTTTTTGATGTGCCCCTCCGTGACGGAGGAGGCCATCCACTTGCCTCCCGCTCCGGACATAGTTGTAGAAGGTTGAGGTGGGATGTGCGGACTTGGGCGCTGGAGCTCGAGTGCACGGAAATGGATGAGCAAAGGAGGAAGAAGTCGTAGGTGAAAAGGTGGATCCTTATCCCCTTATATGGATGGACGAAGCTATGCGTCCCCCGCCAGCCTGGTAAAACTCGCTTATCTCCCAAGCGTCGTAATCAATGGTGCGTTTGGGTTACCCACGTCCGTATTGATGGGAATCCCAGAATAAGGGGGCACAATCTCCGCTTTGATAAGACATGCCAAGGAAACCGCCTCGCTAAACGCGCTGAGGTGGAACAGTAAGAAAATGATTCGAATAAAGGCTTGGCCGTGGTGTGATGTCACACCGCGGGATGCGTCAGCAGATCTGTGCAAAAGTTATTCTCTCTACGGTAGTATGTGGAACTTGTTTTGCAGAGCCGGACACTATCCTTGTGTTCAAAATCTTCTATGAAGTATTCGGAGGAGGAACCCGCCTTGCAATGCCGAAGACAATATGCGTGCCGGACTCGTCATTGAAGCCTGGTTCAGGGGCTACTGAGGGAGTCCTGGATTAGGGGGTGTCCGGATAGCCGAACTATCACCGTTGGCCGGACTCCTCTACATTGAATACTTTGTCCCATGTCCGGATGGGACTTCCCTTGGCGTGGAAGGCAATCTTGGCGATACAGATATGTAGATCTCCTACCATTGTAACCGACTCTGTGTAACCCTAACCCTATCCGGTGTCTATATAAACCGGAGGGTTTTAGTCCGTACGACGAACAACAATAATACCATAGGCTAGCTTCTAGGGTTTAGCCTCCTTGATATCGTGGTAGATCCACTCTTGTACTACCCATATCATCAATATTAATCAAGCAGGAGTAGGGTTTTACCTCCATCGAGAGGGCCCAAACCTGGGTAAAAACATCGTGTCCCTTGTCTCCTGTTACCATCCGCCTAGACGCACAGTTCGGGACCCCCTACCCAAGATCCGCCGGTTTTGACACCGACACTCGTTACAATTTATCTTATCACAAAACTATCTATTACCTACAATTTCAGTGCTTGCAGAGAAAACCTTACTGAAAACTGCTTATCATTTCCATCTGCTCCTTGTTGGGTTCGACACTCTTACTTATCAAAAGGACTACAATAGATCCCCTACACTTGTGGGTCATCAGGGGAGTCCGGCCAGCCCTAGGGGCGTGCCCAAAGAGGAGGAGTCCTAATAGGACTTCCTAGTCCTAGTAGGATTCCCCTCCAAGGAAGAGAGGGGGAAGGAAAGGAGAGGGAGAGGGAGTAGGAAAGGGGGGCGCCACCCCCCTTCCCTTGTCCAATTCAGACCCCAAGGATGGGGGGGCTGCCCTGGCTACCCTCCTCTCTCTCCACTAAGGCCCATGGTGGCCCATTATTTCCCTCAGGGGGTTCCTGTAACCCCTCCGGCACTCCGGTTTTACCCGAAACTTCCTGGAACTCGTCCGGTGTCAGAATAACATGGTCCAATATATCAATCTTTATTTCTCGACCATTTCGAGACTCCTCGTCATGTCCATGATCTCATCCGGGACTCCGAACAAACTTCAATCATCAAAAACTCATAACTCATAATACATATCGTCATTGAACGTTAAGCATGCGGACCCTATGGGTTCGAGAACTATGTAGACATGACCGAGACACATCTCTAGTTAATAACCAATAGTGGAAACTGGAAGCTCATATTGGCTCCTACGTATTCTACGAAGATCTTTACCGGTCAAACCGCATAACAACCTACATTATTCCCTTTGTCATCGGTATGTTACTTGCCGGAGATTCGATCGTCGGTATCATCATACCTAGTTCATTCTCGTTATTGGCAAGTCTCTTTATTCGTTCCGTAATACTTCATCCCGCAGATAACTCATTAGTCACATTGCTTGCGAGGCTTATAGTGATGAGCATTACCGAGAGGGCCCAGAGATACCTCTCCGAAACACGGAGTGACAAATCCTAATCTCGATCTATGCCAACCCAACAAATACCTTCGGAGACACCTGTAGAGCATCTTTATAATCAACCATTTACGTTGTGACATTTTATAGCACACAAAGTGTCCCTCCGGTATTCGGGAGTTGCATAATATCATAGTCTGAGGAACATTTATAAGTCATGAAGAAAGCAGTAGCAATGAAACTATAACGATCATAATGCTAAGCTAACGGATGGGTCATGTCCATCACATCATTCTCCTAATGATGTGATCCCGTTCATCAAATGATAACACATGTCGATGGTTAGGAAACTTAACCATCTTTGATTAACATGCTAGTCAAGTAGAGACATACTAGGGACACTATGTTTTGTCTATGTATTCACACATGTACTAAGTTTCCGGATAATACAATTCTAGCATGAATAATAAACATTTATCATGATATAAGGAAATATAGATAACAACTTTATTATTGCCTCTAGGGCATATTTCCTTCATATATATACAACCCTAGTTGATACATGAGCGATTCAAGCATACAAAACATAATTTCATTTGAAGGTTTAGAGTTTGGCACTTTCAAATTTACTTGGAACGGCAGGTAAATACTGCATATAGGTAGGTATGATGGACTCATATGGAAAAACTTTGAGGTTTATGGAGGTAGATGCACAAGCAGTATTCCCGCTTAGTACAAGTGAAGGCTAGAAAGAGACTGGGAAGCGACCAACTAGAGAGTGACACAATTATAAACATGCATTAGAATTTACCAACAATGAGTGCAAGCATGAGTAGGATATAAATCACCATGAACATAAATATCGTGGAGGCTATGTTGATTTGTTTCAACTACATGCATGAACATGTGCCAAACCAAGTCACTCAAATCATTCAAAAGAGGATACCATCCTATCATACTACATCACAACCATATTAATAGTATGTTGGCACGCAAGGTAAGCCATTATAGACTCCACTAGTAGAAAAAGCCCCATTTGTCCCGGTTACTGAATCGGGACTAAAGGGTCGGTACTAAATCCCAATACATTTAGTCCCGGTTCGCCCAGGAACCTTGACAGATGGGGCTCCATGTGGCCGCTGCGGCTTGCCCAGGCAGGAGGGCCTTTTGTCCCGGTTGGTGCCACCGACCAGGACCAAAAGGCTTCCACGCGTCAGCAGTTCAGGGGCTGGGTTTTTTGTTTTTTTCTGAAAGGGGTGGGTGGGTTTGGGGGTTTTGTAGGGTTAATTTAGGGGTTTCATATATTGTGTTAGATAGGTAATAGAGAGAAGTGTCCTCTCTGATCTCCGTGCTTGGTTGATGCTACATATTATACGTATAGAGAGGACTCGACACGCTAGCTAGCTAGTAAGCAAATGAAGGAAACCATTAAGTACATAAGATTGTCATGAACACATACAGAGAGAAGTGATCGACCTCTCCTTCTCCGAGAGATTGGTCAAACAACAAGTTTTCGTATATCTATATGATGCTACTGGCTATGTATATACAATATAAGATCTCTGACAATCCCCTAACATTTGAACTCAACTTCCACATAGTATTCTCCGTGTTTGTCGATGATGTGGTCAAGAAAGAATCCCGCCAATTCCTCTTGAATTGCTCGCATGCGATCTTGTGGTACGAGTTCATCCCGCATCTGCCACATCTAATTTGAAGAAGGGGGTCAATACATATATATGAATGAAACTCAACGCAAATGATGGTAATAAAATAAAATTGTGAATATTATTGCTTACGCACTTCATATTGTTTTTTAGAGTAGCCCCGCTCACAGGTCGTGTGGCGGATGAACTCGCAAATGTAGTATCCACAGAAATCATTCCCGGGCTCCTGCCACAACCACTTTACAAGAAAGAGGTCAATCAAACTTATAAGCAAGCATGCTAAATGGTATTGATGAAACTAGCTAGAATCAATGGGAGATGCGCGGAACTAGCTAGTAGTACTTACTTTCGGGTGGTTAAATCGCAGCTCCACCGGTGGTCACGGAGCTTGTGTGGTGAACTTTTTCCAAACCCTGCCAGACAAAGAAAACAATTACTTGATATTAGGAAATGAACAAAGTTGCCGATATGGTGAGATAATGATCGATTGAACTTACTTCGCGAGAATTTTAGTCATGGTCGCATACTCCTCGGGATTTTTTTGTTTCGAGTCTATGACGGTTACTAGTCCCTGCGCACGCTTAATCTCTAGCAGAATAAAGTGGAAGCTGCGCATGCATGCATAACTCATCAATTACATTACTATAACATCTAGTAATAAGGGAAAGCGAATATGCACAAGACAGTAACACTCACATGTATTCGTAAGGGAAGAGTATTGTAGCTTTGTTTTGATTTCAAAGTAACAATGCGAGCAAGTTGGCCTAGGTTTGTTTGGCATCATGTTTAACACTCCATTCATCCATGATATTAATGTTAATGAACCCAATATCACCTATTTGTCTTTTCTTCAATTCGGCGATCTTCAATCTACATAATATAGTGAGGATAATTATATATACATGCAATGAAAGAGCTGAGCCTAAAACTGGATTTCGCAAAGGCCTCCAAGGAAAAGATCATCCTCCTAAACTTGGATTTCGCAAAGGCCTTTGATACGATCGAACATGATAATATGCTTCTGATTATGCAGCATATGGGATTTGATGACAGATGGCTCAATTGGGTAAAATGCATTTTCTCCTCTGGCAAGTCAGCGGTGCTTCTAAATGGGGTCCCGGGTCGTCAATTCAACTGTAAATGTGGTGTTCGACAGGGTGACCCCTTCTCTCCATTGATTTTTGTATTGGCGGCTGACCTCTTACAGGCCGCAATCAATGACGCTTTCAGACATGGCCGAATCCAGCTACCGTTCCCCAGAGAGAACCAACACGACTACCCTGTGATACAATACGCGGACGACACGCTCATTCTTCTTCCTGCATGCCCGGTCCAAGTCCTCACAATCAAAAACATTTTCACTTACTACGCTGACTCCATTGGGCTCAAGATAAACTTCCACAAGTCCACACTTATCCCAATCAACTGTGAGGCTGCCTGCTACAATGAGCTCTCTAATATCTTTGGATGTAATGTTGGTTCCATGCCCTTCACTTACCTAGGGTTACCTCTCGGGACAACCAAGCCCTCAGTTCAAGATTTAATGCCGCTTGTTTGTACAATGGAACGTCGGATGTCAAGCACTCTGGCCTTGATGTCGTATGGAGCCAGGCTATCTCTACTCAATACCATGATCACTTCACTAGTCATCTTTGCTTTGTGCACTCTCAGACTGCCACCAAAGATAATTGAACTGCTTGATAAACTGTGAAGGAAGTGTCTATGGACAAAGAAGACAGAACATGGGGACAAATGCAATTCCCTTGCGGCCTGGAGTATGGTGTGTAGACCAAAACAATGTGGAGGCCTTGGTATAATCAACCTACGCGTACAAAGCGATGCCCTCCTTCTCAAATATCTGCATAAATTCTACAACAAGCATGATGCACCTTGGGTGGAGCTTGTGTGGTCCACATACTATACAAACAAAATCCCCCATGCCATGGAACCATGCGGATCATTCTGGTGGAGAGATGTTCTCAAGCTCACCCCGATTTACAGAGGGATTTCTAAAGCCATTGTGCATGATGGAGCTACAGTGCTCATGTGGAAAGACCTGTGGCTCGACGCCACTCTCGATGAAAAGTACCAGCGCGCCTTCTCCTTCGCAAAAAATGAAGATATTTCGGTTAAGGATTTCCTGGGATCCACATCTCTGCATGAAATGTTTCACCTCCCACTATCAGTCCAAGCAATGCAAGAAATCCGTGATCTTCAGCAAGAGGTGAGGCATGTTGGCAACGCTACTGATCCGACCCCCCACGATAACTGGACTTACTGTTGGGGCTCAGTGGATTTTAAGGCGATCAAATACTACAAATTCTATTTTCGAGAGGTGCATGCACATCAATCATACAAGTGGCTCTGGGCGGCCAGGTCAACGGTCAAAATTAAGGTCTTTGGGTGGCTTCTTCTCTCTGACCGCTTAAACACACGTAACATGCTAAAGAGGAGACACTACAATATTGGAGACGATTACAACTGCCTTCTTTGTGATCAGCAAATTGAAGAGACTGTCAAACACATGATCTTCCAGTGCCCCTTTAGCCAACGATGTTGGTCCATTCTAGGGATAACTTGGCAGCAAACTGGTTCAAGGCTTCGGTGGATCAACATGGCAGCTCATGATTGGAGCAGTCCCATGTTCATGGATGTTTTCCTTCAAGCGGCTTGGAGCATTAGGAAAGAGAGGAATAACAAACATTTCAGAAGCATCCCACCAACTATTCTATCATGGCTCCAACGTTTCAAACATGACTTTGCCCTGCTCCAACATAGAACCAGAGAAGATGTGAGAGACTTTATTCTCTCTTTTGTAATTAGCTTAGAACCCCCTTGATTGACCCCCCCCCCATATAAAGTAGTAGTAGCCCTAGCCTCCACAGGTGGAGGTAAGGCGCCAGGTAAAAACGCCATGTACATTGTACCCTGCTTTTGAGTAACACAAACACAGTGGGAGCCTCTCCCACTGTCCAATTCCTCAAAAAAATGAAAGAGCTGAGCTATATATAGAGACTTAACTAATTACAAAGAAGTAGTATACTTACAGACAGTAGCAAGTGATGATTGTTTTACCGAGGGCCTTTAGATTAAAAAACTGGAAGAACTCCTCATATGGAACAGACAACAGATCAATTCCAATGAGGTCGTGCTCCTCTTTAACTCTCAGTGTCAAAGTATCCGCCCTAGACTTCCTGCAGATGTCCATGTACCAATCATGGAATCTTCACATCATCGTTGTTAGAGGAGTACCAGGTTTGACGAGAGGCTTGCCATGCTGGAATTTTAATGTGTCCACCTTCATTGTATCAAAAAGTGCGTCGTCGGGCATGTAATCTCCAGGATTGGTACCGGGCAGCATCCCCGGAAGATTAGCGATGATATCGCTAGAGACATTTGTCACGACCGATTTTCCAATAAAAAGCTTATTGAGAAACCGACCTTTTGAGTCCAGTACGAGGAAAAATCCTCCTGACTGGTAGACAAAATCTTGATACAATAAGCCAGTAGCATTAGAATATATTACAGGGTCGAGCTGGGATGCTCAACCATTTATTACAAGCACGCCAATAATTATACATAATGGCGGATATGACACAATGGAGTGGTGGCATACCACTGACTCGAGGCAAAGTGGTGGTGGAATAACACAGTGGAGTGGATAACATGACTCCTACACTGGCGGTTCATCGAGCGTCGAGGTGAGGCTCGATGAATTTTATTTGGGTAACGGAAGCGGAAGTAACATAGTGACTAATCCAGGGTCGCACGAGACTGACTAGGATTCCTCTAGGCGTCGGACTCGCTATCGAACTCTTCATCCAAGAGATCGCCTTCGTCAGCATCTGGCCAAATCAACAAGCCAGGTGAGTACTTTGAAAGTACTCGCAAGACAGTTCAGACATAAGATATAACAAATGCATGCATGAATGCGTCATGAACAATTAATATGGTACATCCCAATGAGGAAGTAACACAACATTAATTAGTGAGAAGGAAGTCAGGTGGTAGTAAAAATAACTGAAAACCGATCGGGTGTCTAAAGCGACGCCTCGAAGGGTGAACAAATAAATAAAATCATGCCACAGTCGGGTGTCTGAGCGACACCACATAAAGGGCTTATACTGAAAATAAAAGACATGTGTGCCACAGTCGGACGTCGGGGCGACATCACAGAAAGGGCTTATATTGAAAATAAATGACAACAATGCCGCAGTCGGACGTCTGAGCGACATCGCAGAAAGGGCTTATATCAAAGTAAATAATAACAATGCCACAGTCGGACGTCTGAGCGACATCGCAGAAAGGGCTTATAACAAAAGTAAATACTAACAATGCCGCAGTCGGATGTCTGAGCGACATCGCAGAAAGGGCTTATAACAAAAGTAAATAATAACAATGCCGCAGTCGGACGTCTGAGCGACATCGCAAGAAGGGCTTATATCAAAGTAAATAATAACAATGCCACAGTCGGACGTCTGAGCGACATCGCAGAAAGGGCTTATAACAAAAGTAAATAATAACAATGCCGCAGTCGGACGTCTGAGCGACATCGCAGAAAGGGCTTATAACAAAAGTAAATAATAACAATACCACAGTCAGACGTCTGAGCGACATCGCAGAAAGGGCTTATAACAAATGTAAATAATAATAATGCCGCAGTCGGACGTCTGAGCGACATCGTAGAAAGGGCTTATAACAAAAGTAAATAATAACAATGCTGCAGTCAGACGTCTGAGCGACATCGTAGAAGGTCTTCTATTTCATTATTCATAACTTGCAAGAAATAGTGCTCATAGGAAAATATTCAACACATGATAATAATTTGGTTAGTTCGTCCACAGGAAATAAACATTTAATCGGACTTGACACTCATGTGGTTCTCAGGAGTTTCTGTCACCGAGACTGACACTTGACAGGATAAGATGAACACAGTACTTGAACATGGATAAGATGATTTCAAGGATTATGACTCTGCAGAGTTTGTACTAAAATTATCCACATCCAACGGATTTCCATAGTCACGAAGGACTAGTTCCGTTTACGGTATTTCGGAGGAAACACAGCTAACCAGTACACACCCATCCCACCTTACGTTGCCAGGAATCACCCTAGACAGCGTTCTAGAAAAACTTTGAGACGGGGAGATCACAATCTCGAATAGCATGGGATCAAATTTATATACGCGCGCGCTAAGGGGTGCCCCCCTCTCGGTACCAACCGGAAACACCCATGCCCCCTGACCGGATGATAGGCTTTAATCTAGGGACATGGAACCCTCATCCCGGCCTCTCGATTTGGTGTGTACCAGAAATTGGTTTGCAACTTACTAAGCCGTATCCCTTGCGGAAAACATGTGGTAGTACGGAAGGGAAGACGGATGGGAACTGGACTGATTCATGTTGACACTGGGTCAACCGTCTGGCATAAGACTGGCATGCTACAACACTGCCATCTTACCCATTCTCATGCCAACTCATGGCCATGCAAACTCATTTCCATCAACTCATGGATTATCAAAATTCACTTGCCTCAACTTTGCATGTAATATGACATTCATCGAGGTGATCATGATCATGCCATGCAACTACTTAATGCAAACATGCCCAAACACTCATCATATCAAAAGTTCAAACATGCTTTCTTGGTTCGGAGTAGTCGGGGCCTAGCTCGGTGAAGTTTGCGGTTCCGTCACCTTCTTCGGTATCTACGATATACAAAAATACACGCGCTATCGTAAATACTGTGAGGTTCACGAAAACATTCCAAATATTTTTCAAATAAACCTGATAGAAAACTAGACAAAATTTTGAAGAGGACAGAAAAAGAATCACTCAAAAATCCTTTTCTGTTTAAAAGTTATAAGAGTTTTGGTCCAAGGACCTCTCTGTAATGAAACAGAAAACTCTCGGGGGTCTAAGCAGAAAAGTCCAGAAAACGATTCAGATTAGAAAGCGCATTTGCCAGAATACGCTTTCAGAAACGGTTCGAAAAAAAAGAAACAGAGAGGCTGATGGGCGGGTCCCACCCATCAGGTTTGATTATTCAAAAGAGGCGGCAGAGCTCGTCGGCGCCCGAGAGCCGCGGTGGTCGCCGGCGGCGATCCACGGCGAGGCAGGGGGATCGGGTGGTACCTCTGTGCTCAGTGCATCCTTCCGCGTAGGTGGGTGGTGGTGGTGGTCGCCGGCGAGCACCACGTTGACGGCAGCCCTTGCTCCGGCGGATGGTGGTTCGGGTAGTCGTGGGCCTCGTCGGAGAGAGTTGCTGGGGTCAAATCGGAGTGGGGGTTAGTCTCCTAGAGGTGTCATGAGGCTACAGGCAAGTCTAGGGCGGTGGAGGAGCTCTCACCAGAGAGAACGCTGCCGGAGCCCGAAGTGGACGGAGGTGGCCGGAGTTGAGGAAGAAGGGCCCCCCGAGGCTCTTCCAGTTGCTGGGCGGGGTCTGGTGAGGTGGTGGAGATGTTGCGGGGTCGAGAGCGAGCTCGGAGGCACTATTTATAGCCGGCCCGAGGCGGTTGCCGTGAACAGGATAAGTCCGGCGAGCGATTACGGCGGTGTTGTGGCTGGACGGTTGGTTTAGGGGCTTGAGCATCGTCTAGACGAAGTACTGAATCCATCTCGGTGCCTAACTCAGCAAGGCAGGAGCGGTTACGGCCTGTCCCCAACGGAACGGCCGTGCGGCACGTCGGCGGCAAAGGGCGCGCCCTGTGCGTGCCAGGCCACAGCGACGGTGCTGCAGGCGTGCGCTGGCAAGGGAGACGGCCACGTGGAGCTCCCAAGTGGCATGGGCGGTGCCGAACGGTGTTGTGCCGCAGGGTGCCCCCTGTCGGCCGCCACGGGAGGTCCCGACGTCGCAGAAGACGCCGGCGCAGACGAGCCAGGGTGCCACCGACGCCAGGAACCAGCCAAGTGCGCGTGCGGCACTCTGGACAGGGAGGAGGGGCCGTGCGCAACACGCCAGGCGCAGAGTTGACAGGTGACCAGACTCTGACGAAACTGAACTTACTGAAACTCTGAATTTCTCTGAAAGTGCAAAGTAACAGTGCAAGCCAGGTGTTCGACAGAATGATTTTGGTATGTGGGGATTTTTCCTTGAGCTGATTTTTGGTGGGGTGGCCTCTCTTACATCTGGGGGCTGCCTAAATTTTGGTGGAATTTTTGGAGAAGAGGAGATATGAATTTCATCAAATTTGACAAATCTGGTCCAAATTTGCAGAAGCTGAAACTTAAAAATTTTGAAAAGAAGAAGAGTGGATCTTGATGGTTCTAGGTTGTGGGTGCTAGGGACTATCCAGAGGAGTTGGTTTGAGATCAAAATTCAAGGGCAGTAAGGTACTTGCTTTGCAAATCACCTAGGCTCAAAATAATGGACAAAATTGTTTTGGGGAAAGAAATAAATGAAATAAAATCCAAAAATGAGTTGGACTTGTTGGGACAGAATATTTGGATTGCCCCAAAGTGGAAGGAGGGGTTTTGGGAAGATTTACCACATGAGACATGGTAAAAAGTATGGATGGTTTCCAAATAAGAGAAGACCCAAAACTCCTGGGGTTTTCTTTTTTTTAAAAGAAAATAAATCCCAACAATAAATTTGAGAATGGGAGAATCAGAAGAAAGGTTTTTTTTTTAATAACCAACACCAGAGTTGAAGACAATGCCAAAATAAAATCCTTTGCCAAAGGGAAAAATTTAGAGAGAGAGATTTTTGGAAGGGTTTAAATGTCCTTCTTCAAAACAAACAAAGTTTTTGTTGAAAACCAAACAAATTTTTTTTGGGTGTCACAACATTGAGCGGGGGGAACGATTGCTTCGCTTGTTCGCCGAGCTGGGGAATTTGTTTCCCCCTCCTTCGTTCTGCTAACCTTTGGTCAGTGCAAGTACTTCCCGACCGCTCCGCTTCCTTATATGTCCTTTCAATAACGCGGCCATAGTTGGATTCTGGCAGAGGCGATGGTGCTCACATCAGGGCATCCAAAGTGCGCTTCGCTTTCACCGGATCTATCTTCTCCTCCGGAGGTGGATGTTTCTTAGCTTTTACCGATTGAAAGAAGTCGTTCAGTTGGCCTTCAGAGATCTTCTGGTTTTCCTCATCGCTCCTCTCGTATGGTAACTTCTCTAGAGGCATGAGAGACAACGGACCGAGTTTGTATTTCCTCCTACCTCTAGCTGTACTGCTAGACATTGGAGCAGCCGGAGCGGCTGTGTCTGTCTTATTTAATTGCTTAAGAGGCGGAGTAGCCGGAGGCGGACTGCTACGACGCGCAGGAGCAGCCGAAGCGGCGGCGTCTGTGTTCCGCCGTCTCTTACGAGGCGGCGAAGGAGGAGGCGGGCTGCTCGAACGTGCCGCAGCAGGCGGAGAAGGAGGTGGAGTACTGCCGCCCTCACGTGCTAGAGCAACAGGCAGAGTGCCCTGATCACTCGTCGAAGGAGGAGGAGGAGGCGGAGCGCCCAGCTGACTCGCAGGAGACGTGAAGTTCATAAGCTTGATGTGCTCCTTCCTTCATAGACACGGAGTCTTCATAGCAAGACCCAGCTGAGTCTCCCCATCACCTGTAGGGTGCACAAGCTGGAGCCCCTCAAATCCCTCCATTATTTCGTCCACCATCACAACAACATAGCCTTGTGGAATCGGACGGCAGTGAAAAGTTGCTCCGGGTGAAGGAGGGAACACAGAGCCAACAGTCGCCTTGACTTTGAGTTGAAGCCATTGCGTCATAAGGTGGCACTGGTGTGAATCCGTGATAAAATCCACCGGGTAGATAGGACCCGTCAAGTGAGGCTGCTGAACGAGCTCGGTGGAAGCCACGCTGCTTCTCCGCTGAGATGGCGGGGTAGTTTCTGGGGTAGCTTCTTGGGCAGGATCTCGCAGTTACTGGTTCTCAACATCTTGTCGTTCCTCTAGCTTTCGTACCCTTGCCTTAAGCTCCTTCAGTTTGCTCTGCTCCACTTTCCTCCTCCTCTCTTGGGTTTTGTAACCTCCTGCGTCGGGAAACCCAACCTTCCATGCAACAGAGCAGGCGTGCCTCGTGTTCGTCCAGGGTGCTCAGGATTCCCAAGGGCCCTTGTGAACTCATCGGTCTCTCTGTCGGGAATGAACGTCCCTTCCCGCACTTTGTTGATTGCTTTCTGAAGCTTTGTGACGAGTGTTGCAAGTTGCTCGTCCGTCCAGCAGCACTTCCCTGTTTCAGGGTCCAAAGTTCCACCAACCCCGAAGAACCAAGTCCTTGAATGGTCTGGTCAGTGCAATGTCTCTGGTCGACCCCTTTAGTAATTAGGTCCTGCTCATCCTTGTCGCACAATGGTCGGGCTTTGAGGTAGCCACCTGCCCCGTGTGATGGTGATGCTCCTTCTTTGCAGCATTTATCTTGTTAACTGCTGACATCTTCTTACTCCTCTCCGATGTCTTGTTGGCCACAAATGCGGGCCATTGATCTCTTATCTTCTCAAATCGGTCGATGAATTCTGGAGTCTTGTCTTGGTCGACATACGTTGCTTTCAACTCATTCTTCCACCTCCTGAATAGATCTGCCATCTTCTTGAGAGCACAGGACTTGATCAATGGCTCTATAACTGGCTTCACGGGATCCTCCTCTTCCGATAGGGTGAAATTTACCTTCAGCACTTTCCAAAGATCATCTTTCTGTCTATCTTCGACAAAAGAAACTTGAAGCTCTTCCTTCTTATGTTGATTCCATAGCTCGATGTTGATCGGGGTCATGTCCCTAACAAGAACCCCGCACTGAGCAGAAAATACTTCCTTGGTTCGAAGGGGTTTAATCAGTTGGCCATCGCGCGTGATTTCTGTGATCGTGAACCTTTCATCCGGGCGCAACTTTTTCTTCGGGCCTCATTTCTTTAATGAAGTTTTGCTTGATCCGGAGGGATATAAAAGAAGAAAGAAGAGCTAATATATGTACATACCAAAACAATTAATGCATCAGTTAGCTAGTCAGCACATGATTAATTAATATATATATATATATACCTCGCCGGACTTTGCAACAGCTGATCCCGACTCCGTTCGGTCACCGGAGCCGTCATCACGGTCGCCGGAGCCACCATCACGATCATGACGTTAATCCTCCATTGTTTGATCACCGTAGCCTGCTTCCTCTCCTTCCAGACCTTCTTCGAGGTTGTTGAGAAATAACATGACATCACGTTCATCGCGGATTATGTCCCCCAATATCTCTTATTGTTCGAAGTCTCTTTGTTGATCCATAATTTCTGCAAATATTACAACATGGCAATTAATATACAAACATGAGAGATGGATATATTAATAGTGGCAAACATATACCCCTCGACAACCCTCGACCCCTCGGTGACCTGACACCCTCCACCCTAGTTTCCGACATCCGAAGAAAAAAAGAAGAAGAAAAGAGGAGAAGAAGTAGGAATAGAGGAGAAGAAGAAAAATAGATTTCTATTTTTATTCTTCTCCTCTATTCCTTCTTCTTCTCCTCTTTTTTTTCTTCTTCTTCCTCTTCTTATTTATTTCTCCTCTTCTTCCTCTCCTCTTCCTCTCCTTCTTCTTCTCCTCATGTCAAAGTTATCGGGGAGGGGGTATATCGACCCCCCCCCCTCATGTCGAAGTTATCGGAGAGGGGGTATATCGACAACGACGACATATACATAGAAAAAAATGTTACCGGGGAGGGGGTATATCGACCCCCCCTCATGTCGAAGTTATCGGGGAGGGGGTATATATATCGACAATATTACATCATCATATATCATCGAACAAAATTACATCATCATCATCATATATCTACATCTTAAAAAGTTTTCATATATATCTAGTTAGTCTTTCTGATGTTTTTGTTTTTTTCCTTGTTCATATGTTTCAGTTTAAGCTCAACACTAGAGTTATCATATATCATCAGCTAATTTGTTATAGCTGAGTCCACTTGTCAACACTAGAGTTATCATATGTTTCGGTTTCGCATCCAAACTCTAAATTTCCGACACCCTAGTTCCCGACACCCTCGTTCCCGATAAAAGATAAGAAGAGGAAGAAGAAAAAAATAGAGGAGAACAAGAAGAAGAAAAAAATAGAAGAAAAAAAAGAGGTGAAGAAGAAGGAATAGAGGAGAAAAAGAAAAAATAGAAATTTTCTATTTTTTCTTTTTCTCCTCTATTCCTTCTTCTTCACCTCTTTTTTTTCTTTTTTCCTCTTCTTATTTATTTCTCCTCTTCTTATCCTTCTTCTTCTCCTTATTCCTCTTCTTATTTTCCTTTTTCCTCTCCTTCTTTTTCTTCTAAATATGAACATATACATAACTGACTTTGATCATACACAATTGTTTTTACAAATATGCACATATATGTGAACATATACATAAATTGACAAAAAAGACATTTATGAAAAAAAAATACTATGAACATGAACACACATATATACACATACACACACATACACAAAAAAGTACATTTATGAAAAAAATGCTATGAAAAAAAAATTGCAGGGCAGGGGCGGCGGCAGCGCGCGGCGGCGATAGCGGCCCGTACAAGGAGGAGGAGGAGGGGATAGGGGCGGCGCTCACAGTGAGGATGCGTCGGCGACGAGGAGCGGGCTTAGGGGCGGCGGACGGCGACGGCGCGCGGGCTCGGGGACGACCTCGGCGACTGCGATGGAGAAGGCTACGACGAGGCACGGGCGATGGCGACGGCGCGCTCGGGGGTGACGGCAGGGGCGGCGGACGGGGTCGGGGCAGCCTGGTGGCGTCGATGATCTCGGCGTCGTCGGGCCGGGGTGGGCAACTAAAGATGGAAATCTAAAAATTTCACAAGTCCTTCTTATATACAAAAGCCTTTGGTCCCGGTTTATGGCACCAACCGGTACCAATGCCCCCCTTTGGTACCGGTTGGTGCCACCAACCGACACCAACGGTCTCTTTTCAGCAGCCCAAAGGGCGGGAAACAGAGGCCTTTGAAACCGGTTGGTGCCACCAATCGGTACCAAAGGGGGGCATTGGTACCGGTTGGTGCCGCGAACCGGTACCAATGCCCCTCTTTAGTCCCAGTTGGTGCCACCAACCGGGACTAGTGGCCTTGCACAACGGGGTGGTGGTGGGAGTTTAGTCCTACCTCGCTAGTTGGAAGCGTCGGGCACCTGTTTATAAGCCCCGTTGCATGTTCCCTCTCGAACTCCTCTGAACTGCAGGCCTATGGGCCTAAACTGACACTGTTATGCCTGTCGGCCTGCTAGGCCTTCTGCGGGCCTGAATCCTGGACCAATTAGTTGGGTTTATAGTCGTATTCAGTCCATGGTGGCCCAGTAGGTGGCATTTTTTCCAGTTTTTTGTTTTGTTCTTTGCATTATTTATTTTTTGTTATTATTTGCTTTATTTTTTTATTACTTTTTCTTTTAGGTAATAAAAATTATAAACTTTCTGTTAGTACCATTTGTTTTCCAATTTGCATAGTTTAAATTTGAATTTTTTAAAATTTGTGTCAATCACTAGTTTTTTAATAACTTTACTATAAAGATAGATTTTTGAGTGATTCTGTTTCCTGCTATTTAATATCACTGTGTTTTATCATTACATTCAAAAACAGATTTTGTTATTTTAGTTTCTAACAAAAAATTCTTTATGATAATTCTTTTTGCAATTGAATTTTCTAACAAAAAATTTCTTTTTTCTTTAATGTTTTGAACAAAAAATACTTTGATTATTTTGGTTGCATAAATTTTATCTAATTTTAGTTTCAACAATGCTAGAGGTTTATAATTTTTTTTGAGTTTATTCTTCTGCTATTGGAGTTTTATAAAAGCTTTTTAGTTGATTCTTTTTTGCTATTGAAGGATATTATAGTTTTGCTTTAGTTGATCATTACAGAATATTTTAATTGATTATTTTTAGTTCATTATTTTTGCTATTAGTTCATTCTTTTTGCTATTAGTTCATTATTTGAGCTAAATGACCCTTAAATTGAAAATCACTACAAATGAACTCTGAAAAGGTTGAAAGTTGGCATGGTATCATCATTTGACCCACATAGAATGTGCTAAAAAGTTGAGAGGGTTACGACAAAAACTGGATGCACTTCGTGTACAAAACAGACAATCTCTTTGGAAGTATCAGGGTTTCGGACGGAAACTCATCTGTTACAAAGGGATTTCATTTGTTCAAATGTATTTGCAGTGATATTCTAGATCAAAGGCATCATCATAATAGTTGTTGATAGAAAGTATTCACTTTTTCTTCGCTTGTGTCCTTTGCTTATTGCGCCGTAACCATGTATGATCTTCATCGTTTAACAGGGTGCTTGGGTCAGCCTTGACTTTGAAGGGAGGAATTCAACAAAACTTTTCATAATCTTCAGACACGTCTGTCTTGCCCTCCAATCCCATAATGTCTCTTTTTCCTAAAAGATCTATGTGGCGCTTTGGCTCATCGTATGATGTATCCGCTTCCTTATCTTTTCTTTTTCTCGGTTTGGTAGACATGTCCTTCACATAGAAAACCTGCGCTTCATCATTGTCTAGGACGAATGGCTCGTCTGTGTACCCCAGATTGTTCAGATCCACTGTTGTCATTCCGTACTGTGGGTCTACCTGTACCCTGCCTCCTGACAGATTGACCCATTTGCACTTAAATAAAGGGACCTTAATATCATATCCATAGTCAAGTTCCCATATGTCCACTATGTAACCATAATATGTGTCCTTCCCCTCTTGGTTGCTGCATCAAAGCGGACACCACTGTTTTGATTGGTGCTCTTTTGATCTTGGGCGATCGTGTAAAATGTATTTCCATTTATCTCGTATCCTTTGTAAGTCATTACATTTGAATATGGTTCCCTCGCCAACGAGTACAGGTCATCAGAAACAGTGTTGTCATACCTGAGACGTGTTTGGAACCAACTACCGAAACTCCTGATATGTTCACATGTAATCCAGTCGTCACACTGGTCCGGGTGTTTGGGGCGCAGAATGTTCTTGTGTTCATCGACATACGGGGTCACCAAGGTAGAATTCTATAGAACCGTGTAGTGTGCTTGAGACCAAGAATGCCCGTCCCTACATATTATTGAGTCCCCTCCTAGCGTGCCTTTTCCACCCAGTCTCCCCTCATATCACGATTGAGGGAGACCTATCTTCTTAAGGTCAGGAATGAAGTCAACACAAAACCCAATGACATCCTCTGTTTGATGGCCCATGGAGATGCTTCCTTCTGGCCTAGCGCGGTTACAGAAATATTTCTTTAGGACTCCCATGAACCTCTCAAAGGGGAACATATTGTGTAGAAATACAGGGCCGAGAACGGCAATCTCGTCGACTAGATGAACTAGGACGTGTGTCATGATATTGAATAAGGATGGTGGGAACACCAGCTCAAAACTGACAAGACATTGCGCCACATCACTCCTTAACCTTAATAAGATTTCTGGATCGATCACGTTCTAAGAGATTGCATTGAGGAATGAACATAGCTTCACAATGGCTAATCGAACGTTTTCCGCTAGAAGCCCCCTCAATGCAACCGGAAGCAGTTGCGTCATAATCACGTGGCAGTCATGAGACTTTAGGTTCTGGAACTTTTTCTCAGCCATATTTATTGTTCCCTTTATATTCGACGAGTAGCCAGGCGGGACCTTCATACTAAGCAGGCATTCAAAGAAGATTTCCTTCTCTTCTTTGGTAAGAGCGTAGCTGGCAGGACCTTCATACTGCTTTGGAGGCATGCCGTCTTTTTCATGCAAACGTTGCAAGTCCTCCCGTACCTCTAGTGTATCTTTTGTCTTCCCATACATGCCCAACAAGGCTAGCAGGTTCACGCAAAGGTACTTCGTCACGTGCATCACGTTGATTGAAGAGCGGACCTCTAGGTCTTTCCAGTAGGGTAGGTCCCAAAATATAGATTTCTTCTTCCACATGGGTGCGTGACCCTCAGTGTCATTCGGAACAAATAGTCCCTCGGGACCCTTTCCAAAGATTACTTTTATCATTGACCATAGCAAGTACGTGATCACCGGTATGCATGGCAGGCTTCTTCCGGTGATCTGCCTCGCTTCGAAGTGCTTGCCTTTCTTTCGACATTGATGGTTGGTCGGAAGGAATCGACAATGCCCCAGGTACACATTCTTCCTGCATTTGTCCAGGTATATACTTTCGGTGTCATATAAACAATGCGTGCATGTGTGGTATCCCTTGTTTGTCTGTCCTGAAAGGTTACCGAGAGCAGGCCAATCATTGATGGTGACAAATAGCAACACATGCAGGTCAAATTCCTTCTGTTTATGCTCATCCCATGCACGTACACCATTTCCAATCCCACGGTTGTAAAAGTTCTTCAACTAATGGCCTTAGGTACACATCAATGTTGTTGTTGGGTTGCTTAGGGCCTTGGATGAGAACTGGCATCATAATGAACTTCCGCTTCATGCACTGCCAAGGAGGACGGTTATAGATACATAGAGTCACGGGCCAGGTGCTATGATTGCTGCTCTGCTCCCCAAAAGGATTAATGCCATCCGCGCTCAAACCAAACCATAGGTTCCTTGTGTCACCTGCAAACTCCTCCCAATACTTTCTCTTGATTTTTCTCCACTGCGACCCGTCAGCGGGTACTCTCAACTTCCCGTCTTTCTTACGGTCCTCTCTGTGCCATCGCATCAACTTGGCATGCTCTTTGTTTCTGAACAGGCGTTTCAACCGTGGTATTATAGGAGCATACCACATCACCTTGGCAGGAACCCTCTTCCGGGGGCGCTCGCCGTCAACATCACCAGGGTCATCTTGTCTGATCTTATACCGCAATGCACCGCATACCGGGATGCGTTCAAATCCTCGTATGCAACACGGTACAAGATGCAGTCATTAGGGCATGCATGTATCTTCTGCACCTCCAATCCTAGAGGGCATACAACCTTCTTTGCTACATACATACTGTCGGGCAATTCGTTATCCTTTGGAAGCTTCTTCTTTAATATTTTCATTAGCTTCTCGAATCCTTTGTCACGCACACCATTCTCTGCCTTCCACTACAGCAATTCTATACAGTACCGAGCTTTGTGTTGCCATCTTCACAATTGGGGTACATACCTTTTTTGTGATCCTCTAACATGCGATCGAACTTGAGCTTCTCCTTTTGGCTTTCGCATTGTCTCCTTGCATCAACAATGACCCGGCGGAGATCATCATCGGGCACATCGTTTGGTTCCTCTTGATCTTCAACAGCTTCCCCCGTTGCAGCATCACCGTATTCAGGGGGCACATAGTTGTCATCGTCCTCTTCTTCTTCGATGTCTTTCATTATAACCCCTATTTCTCCGTGCTTGGTCCAAACATTATACTGTGGCATGAAACCCTTATAAAGCAGGTGCGTGTGAATGGTTTTTGAGTCAGAGTAAGACTTCGTATTCCCACATATAGGGCATGGAGAACACATAAAACCATTCTGCTTGTTTGCCTCTGCCACTTCGAGAAAATTATGCATGCCCTTAATGTACTCGGAGGTGTGTCTGTCACCGTACATCCATTGCCGGTTCATCTGCGTGCATTATATATAATTAAGTGTGTCAAAAACCATTGCAAAACATCATGCATAGATAATTAAGTGACCAAATTAATAGAAGTTCATCATCACACTAAAACCAAAGTACATACATAGTTCTCACTGAACAACATATAGCTCTCCAGAGCATCTAATTAATTAAACCATACATTAAAACTATGTAAAATATTTCAATGCGAAAACAAATGTGATCATAATCGCAACCAAGGTAAACAATTGATCCAACGACATAATGATACCAAGCCTCGGTATGAATGGTATAATTTCTAATCTTTCTAATCTTCAAGCACATTGCATCCATCTTGATCTTGTGATCATCGACCACATCCACAACATGCAACTCCAATATCATCTTCTCCTCCTCAATTTTTTTAATTTTTCCTTCAAGAAATTGTTTTCTTCTTCAACTAAATTTAACCTCTCAACAATAGGGTCAGTTGGAATTTTTGGTTCACATACCTCCTAGATAAATAAAGTCTATGTCAGGTTGGTCGGCATAATTGTCATAAACAATAAATGAACCAAATAGTTATAAAGATAATATATACCACATCCGAATCATAGACAGGACGAGGGCCAACGGGGGCGGATACCAAAACCATCGCACTATATAATAAGAAGCAATAATAAAAGTAAGAAATTATACAAGTATCTTTCTAAACATACAAGTAACAATTTTGTTTCCTTTCAGAAAGAAGATAAGAACAAGAGGCTCACCATGATGGTGCCGGCGACGAGATCGGCATGGGCGATCGACGGCAGTGAAGACGGGGACGGGACATGACGGACCGCTAAATCTAGACAAATATTGAGGAAAATGGAGCTTGGAGGTCGAGCTTGGAGAGGAGAAAGCTTAAGTAGTATGGCTCGGGCATTCCATCGAACACCTTGTGTGCATAGGAGGTGAGGTATAGCACAACAAAGCCCTCTCCCCTCGCCGGCCAGAAAAAGCAGAGCAGTGCACTACTAGGAAAAGGCATGCTAGTGGCGCACCAGTTTTGCCTTCTAATGGCGCATCACTGGTGCGCCACTAGCATCACGCCATTAGAATTTTTTTCTAATGGCGCACCACCTGTGCGCCATTAGAATTTTTTTCTAATGGCGCACCACCTGTGCGCCATTAGAATATGGTGTTCTAATGGCGTACCACATAGTGCGCCATTAGAATATGGTGTTCTAATGGCGCACCACATAGTGCGCCATTAGAATATGGTGTTCTCATGGCGCACCACGTAGTGCGCCATTAGTATTGCCAACAGTGCGCCACTATTATCTGCTATACTAATAGCGCACCACATGGTAGTCCGCCATTAGTAACAATTTTTAAATTTTTTTTTGTTTTTTCTTTATCTCAGGTCACTATTTCACATATGAGATATCCAACACATATATATACAACAAGCATCCATATAACAATCATATCCAACACACAAGTTTCATCATATATACATACATAGCCAACACATAGTTCCATCGTTACATATTACAAAAGTTTCACATTGTTCATCCAACACCGTTATCCATCAATTCACAAAAGTTTCACATTGATACAAAATAAAAACACAAATGGAAAAGAAGCACTCCATCCATGCAAGCTTCCGTGAATTAAATCGAATCTGCAAAATGATAAACAAGAAGTTAGAAGAAGAAGAAGAAGAAGAGAAGAAGAAGAAGAAGACTAGAAGAATACTAGAAGAAGAATAAGAAGAATGAGAAGAAGACTATAAGCTTATTATGTAAACTTGATCATTTTGTGCTAACATAAGTAATTTTGGAGCTAACCTATAGGAAACTAAGCATATAAGCTCTAAGTTAGCATATTAGAGCCAACTTAGGTAAAATGAAGCTAACCTATGTCATTTTGGAAAAGAAGAAGAATGAGAAGAAGACTATAAGCTTATTATGTAAACTTGATCATTTTGTGCTAACATAAGTTATTTTGGAGCTAACCTATAGGAAACTAAGCATATAAGCTCTAAATTAGCATATTAGAGCCAACTTAGGTAAAATGAAGCTAACCTATATCATTTTGGAAAAGAAGAAGAATAAGAAGAAGACTATAAGCTTATTGTGTAAACTTGATCATTTTGTGCTAACAAAAGTTATTTTGGAGCTAACCTATAGAAAACTAAGCATATGAGCTCTAAGTTAGCATATTAGAGCCAACTTAGGTAAAATGAAGCTAACCTATATAGGAAACTAAGCATATTAGAGATAACATAGGTAACTAAGTACATATATATATATATATATATATATATATATATATATATATATATATATATATATCATTTTGGAGATCTGACATACCTGACAAAGTTCATTTCTCATGCATTGTTCTTCTCCTTCTCCTTCCTCAGCCTGATGCGCCAAGAGCGGCGAGGCGGTGGAGGCAGTGGAGGCAGTGGGATGTAGTCTTCTACCATAATTGGCGTGGTCATGTCGCCCAGCTGTGGGATCGCCAGCGCCACCACCGGTGCGTGGTCATTGTCAGGCACCACCACCATCGCGAGGCCACCTTCAGGCAGGACGGGCACGACCATCGCTAGGTCATCCTCAGCCACCTCCATCTCTTGCCCATGGTCAGCCACCATCATCTCGTGCCCATGGTCAGCCACCACCATCTCTTGCCCTTGGTCAGCCACCACCAGCGCTAGGTCATCCTCAGCCTGATGCTCGTCATCCTACAGCTCCTCATCCCCACTATGCTCCTCTTCTCCCGCACTCCAGTCCGGATCATCCTTCTTGTTGTCTTTGCTGCTGCCAGAATCACTGCTGCTGTCGCTAAAGCCAGAATCACTGTTGCTTTTGCTACAGCCATAGTCGCTGCTGCATTGGCTGTAGCCAGTGTTGCTGCTGCTGCTCCCATTGCCTGTCCAAATGCAACAATGACCGTTAACAATCGATGTGAGACAAAGCCAAATGTAGAGCAATAAGAAGAGGCAGAACGTACTGGCATCATCATCGTCAGCGTAGCGCATGCGACACATAGTCGTGTTGAACACCTTCACGATGAGCATGGTGGCGTCGTCGTCGTACCTGAAGAGAAGGAAGTACCCCAGCCGCAGGTCGTAGGCACGGAAGAACTTCTCCCACCCACGATACAAGTACATGTGGCCCTCCTTGATCACCAACTCCACATACCACAGCCTGTGTAACCCGCTGCCGGCGTGTCGCAGCTTCACATTATTTGGCGGATCTTCAACCAGCATGTTCATAAAACTGTCAGCCATCCTCTGCAGTTTGGGACAATGAGTGATGTAGCAAACAACAGATATCATAATGAGATGGGTGAAGGGGAGATCTCTCGTTTAATATACCTGCGTCATGGATGATACTGAAGTCCCAAGTATGATACTGAAGAACTCACAAGCATCCAACTCGTACTGCGGTGTGGCAGAGCGGCAGTGGCTGCTTCCCCCCATCTTTGATAAGCAGCAGAAGAGACCAATTAGTCCCCTTACAACAGATCATAAAACATGCATGATAACAGGCTGTACTGAAAGTCCAATTGTACTGGACTATAAATTAGGGTAACAATGACACGGAAGATGGGAGCACCTAGTACACATTAGCAAAACAAAAAGGTACCACGCTTAAAAGGAAAGACCACTTGGCTCTATTGCCACCTATGGTTTAATGCAGCAAGAATGGCGGGGCAATTGATCCTACTTAACTAAGTACTAAGATACCCCGGCCCATGCATTAGTCGCAAGTACCCCATATGTCCTATTTTTAGCAAAGTCATTCTAAAATTCACGGAAAATTTCAGCATGACCTTTGCTGAAAATAGGACATATGGAGTACCCGAATTTGCCGGAACGGAAGTTAATCGACATTCTGGCAAACTCAAGGGCCTCTCGGGTACCTACAAAATCATTATCCCCAATGGGTCATTTCAGAAGATCACAAGTAGCATCATCACAAGTACAACATCATCACAAGTACAGCAGCAGGGATATTTTTATGATACAAGAAGAAAGCAGCCACAACTACAGTAAAAACAAGAAACTACACACAGGAGTTGTAAAATATCCCTGCTATTCTTTTTTACATAAACATGTAATTAGTCAAGACAACTTCTCTCATATTTTTAAACTTCCATTTATTTTAATCTACGGTAGAGACATGACATCATCACCCTCCAGAAAAAACCAACAAATATGGCATCAGAAACATATGTGCCACCTGTCAGAAAATATAGAAAAGAAAGCACATAGTTATAAAGATTAGTATTCGAGACTTTGTAGTGAGCTCTGGTTTCTCTTAATGGCAATTTGGGTGAACCTTTCCATGCAAAAAAATTAAACTGTTATACAGATTTTGGACCCCATCATATGCTAAGCAGGTGTGATGGTTCAGGCTTAATATATTTCAAGCAGTAGATGAGGTGCAAACAAACATTCTTTTAAACAAATTGTGGTGGGCTATTTCAAGACATTGCGGTTTGAGTGCTTCAGAATGGCTGTGAGATGAGAACTACCAGAATGGACGAATATTCATGAGGGTTTAGTAGTCGACATGTGAATTGGCAACTAATTTAAATCTAGGCAGTAGCACCAACTTCAAGCCCTGGAACTACTGAGTGAATGAAAATTACACAACGAAGCCACACACATGCACATAGCAACGGTAGAAAGGAGGAATCATCTTTGATCTCAGAAATGCTTTCTTTGACTTCATTTATGATACAAGAAGAAAGCAGCCACAACTAAAGTAAAAACAAGAAACTACACAAACCATGAGCTTGAAAGATCGTGAGCAGAAGTTGCTCGTAGTGCAACGCAACACGTACAGACAGCTGAAAACCTTCAGCACAGTGTTGATGCTCTTAAGGTGAAGGATGATGCAATTGGTAGATTGCAAGCACAGGTTGTTGCTGCCGAAAAAAAGCGACAGAAAGCTCTAAAGCTTAAGGATAATGTAATTGGCAACAGAATAACAGATGACACAGGCACACAACACAAACAGAACCAAGGGTAACTTGTTTTTTTTTCACAATTAAGGGTAACTCGTTGTGTAAGAAAACAGACAATCAGATCCTCTTGACTACAGTACAGCACAAACAAATTCACTTCAATTTGTCACTCCTCATCCTAGTTTAATTCACGCCACATGGGGCAAACCTTGGGCATGGTCATAATCACTATGACTTCCTGCAGCAACTAAGCTTACTGAAGCAGACTGAAGCAGTAGACCAAGAAAAGAAACTTCTGCCTCTCAATGCAACACAAAACAGACTGAAGCAGCAGTGCTAGCAAAACAGAGCAGATATATAACCATGCGATTTACTTCTTTGTAAATAAAGACCAAGCATACATGTATTAGTTCTAATTTTACCTGGCTAGGATCAGAGGCAATTAGGAAGCAAGCTGATTATTACTGTACCTTGAAATTAAGGGCGGATGAGGACCTGTGTGGTGGTGCCTATCAGCGCCTTTGAGCTCGCGCGGTGTGGTGAGCTCGCCGGAGATGGACGGGCCCTCCACAGCGGTCGAAACTCAGAGCAGAGGTTGAGGGCAAGAGGAAGAAGAAGAAGAAGGAAGTGGAGGGTAGGGGCTCACCTGCAGTCGAGGGCGTACACGGCGCCGGCCGGCCGCCTTGGACCCGGAGGAAGCCGCGGTCGTGCCAGACCCTAGGGCTCGGGGCCAGCACAAGACCATGCCGCAGCAAAGCAGAGCAGCGCGAGGACGGCATCACGTGGCCTGGCTAAGCTGAGGTAGAGGCGGTCGTCGTCTCCTCCTCCTCCTCGTCCTTCTCCTGGTCTTCCTCCTCCGGCTCGGGGCACGGGGGCGTGGGGGCGGCGGCGCGGGGGAGCTGCAGTGGTGGGGGCGTGGGGGCGCGGGGGCGGTGGCGTGGGGGAGCTGCAGTGGTGGGGGCGCGGGGGCGCGATGGCAGTGGGGGTGGAGTCCGGCGGGGGTCGAGGCGGCGGCGTCGTGGGTCGATCGGGGTAGCGGGTGGATCTGGCGAGGGAGAAGAGGAGAGGGTGGAATTACCTTGGGGGGAGATTACTAATGGCGCACCCCGCAGCGGTGCGCCATTAGTATGTTTTTTTAATTACAGTTCGAGCCCTCAGGTAATATTCCACCTAACCCAATCTACATCAGAACCCGCCCACTAGCCCGACTGGTTACCACGCAGCACACACACTAGGAGGTCCTGGGTTTGATTCCTAGGCTCCCCAATTTTTATTTTTATGCATTTAAAATGCTGTTTGATATTTATTTGTGTTTAAATATCTTCAAACTTGTTTAAATCATAACAGTAATATTTTTTTATAAAAACAGTAATATTTTTTTAAAAAAATATGTTCAAATTTGTTATTTTAAAATATTTATGAATATGAAAAAGGTGGAGTGGAGGGTGCGGTGGGTCATCGGCGACAGTGGAGTGGGGGAGGGTGCGGGCCGCAGGGGTCGGCGGCGGCGGCCGGTGGAGCGGGGGAGGGTGCGGTTGGTCGTCGGCGGCGCTAGAGTGGGGGAGGGTGCGGGCCGGGGGTCGGCAGCGGCGGCCGGTGGAGCGGGGGAGGGTGCGGGGGGTGCTCGGTGGCGACGAGGACCGGATCTGGCGAGGTGGGATAGCGATCAAGATGGAGGGGGATCGAGATCAAGTGTCCACGAAATTTAAAAACATTCATGAGTTCAAAAAGTGCCCATGAAATACAATCGAGAAATGAAGGCTACAATTTAAATACAATCGATCTTAGCTAGCTATCTGTTCACAATCTTCTTGCCCTTATTTTTCGTAAATGGAGTTCTTCTCTTGAACGGACGTCCTTTAGGTAGGGTGGTCCTGCTTCTTCTTGTGGTGTATGCTGCTACTTCATCGTCGTCGTCATGTTCAATCTTCGGGTCACCGTACTTGTCAAAGTCTTGCTCATTGGCTACTCCATCCATTCCGATGATCTTCCTTTTGCCTCTCCTCACGACAACACGACTGGGCTTTGACGGGTCGGTAATGAAGAAGCATTGGTCCACTTGGGAAGCCAGTACCCGTGGCTCATTTTTCGCGGTAACGTTTGCGCCCGCGGTCTTTGATTTGGCTTTGGGTATAACCATGGTGGTGAAATACCGGTCTTCTTTTACGACGCTCTTGGCCCATCTGACACGAAACATCGGGACCTTCTCTCCAGTGTAGCTCAGCTCCCGGATCTCCTCAATCCTTCCGTAGTATATGTCCTTGTCGTTACCGGTGTAGGATTCCATCGTTACCTCGGAGTTATGATAACCATCGCTCTTCATGTCCTTGTCCTCTGTGTAGAATGTGTAGCCATTGATATCGTACGCCTCATAGGTCATCAGGTTGTGCTCGGCGCCCTGTGACAAGGCGAATATGAGTTGTTCTTCCGCGGAAGAATCCTCATGCATGTAAAGGGTACGACAGAAGCTTCTGCTTGAACCAACGCGTGAAACATGAGTTGTGCTCTTTGATTATATCTCCGTCCATCCTCTGTTGGCCTTGGTCATTGTACGTCTTCCCAGTAAAGGTTTTGTGCTCTACCACCCAAGGATCGACCACGTCTATGTGTTGTAGCGCGACTAGGTTTGCTCTTTCAAAGTCGGCGAGTCGACCCTCGAAGTCGACATGCATTTCACGGCGACCCTCACGGTGACCCCATCCAACGAGCCTGCCGAGGTGCCTGTTGACGGGCAGACCAACGGGGTCCTCAATGCCTAGATAATTCGTGCAGTAGGAGATGCACTCTTCGGTAAGAAAGCCCCTGGCTATGCTTCCTTCTGGACGTGACATGTTGCGAACATATCCATTGATGACACCATTCATCCTTTCGAATGGCATCATGCTGTGCAGGAACATCGGCCCGAGTTGGACGATATCCTCCACGATATGGACCAGCAGATGCACCATAACATCGAAGAATGCGGGCGGGAAGTACATCTCAAGCTCGCATAGTATCACCATGATCTCTTCCTGTAGCCTTCTGAGTTGCCTCACGCCAACCGACTTCCGAGAGATGACGTCGAAAAAGTTGCATAGGCCAAATAGCGTTTCACGGACGTGCGCGTCCATGATCCCACAGATTGCAACTGGAAGTATCTGCGTCATCAGCACGTGACAGTTGTGAGACTTCATCCCGCTGAACTTCTGCTTCACTGGGTCTAGGTATTTGCTTATCTTCCCCGCGTAACCGTAAGGAAGTTTTACTCCTACGAGGCAGGTAAAAAACTGATCAATCTCCTCCTGACTTAGAGTGAAGCACGCGGCAGGGTAGTCATTTCCGGTCTTCTTGGCCTTTTTGCCTTTGCGACGACTTTCCGTGTCCTGCTTCGCCTCATCATCATCATGATCATTAGCGTGAAGCTCCTCCCTGATGCCCATTGATTTCAAGTCTGCCCTTGCTTTCGGCCCATCTTTGATCCTCTCTGGCATGTTGAGGAGGGTACCAAGCAGACTCTTGCACACATTCTTCGTGATATGGATGACATCAAGGCTGTGAGGCACATAGTGGATCTTCCAGTAAGGCAAGTCCCAGAAAACAGACCTCGTTTTCCATACCTTCAGCAGCGGCTCTGGCGCCTTTCGCTTCTTTCCTGGCTCTGGCGCCTTTTGCTTCTTTCCTGGCAGTGGGCAATCTTTGCAATTTTTCAATAGCTGGTCTATTTCCTCGCTGCTCCTCGTACGCGGGCATCTTCGGGGTTCGGTTTCACCATCGAACAGATCCTTGCGTTTCCTCCACGGGTCATCGTCGCGAAGCCACCTTCGATGTCCCATGAACACAGTTTTCGAAGACCCGGGATCTCTATCTAGCTGGCGATACGTTATGTCATCCATGCACCTGACGCATCCAGAAAATCCGTGGACCACCTGCCCCGCGAGATATCCGTAACCGAGATATTCGTGCACCGTCGTGAGCAGTGCGGCTCTCATAGGGAAATATTCTTTCTGTGCGGCATCCCACGTATTGGCTGGCGTTTTCCACAACGTGTCTAGATCCTCTTTCAGCAGCCCCAGATACAGATTGATGGCGTTCCCTAGTTGTTTCGGCCCTTCAATTAGCATACTCATGTGAATGTACTTCCTCTTCATGCACAACCAGGGGGGAAGGTTGTACATCCACACAAACACAGGCCAGGTGCTATGTGTGCTTCTCTGGCTGCCAAACGGATTGACTCCATCAGTGCTCGCGCCCAGCACGATGTTCCTTGGATCCTTCCCAAATTCTGGGTGTTCGAAGTTCAACGCTTGCCACTGGCTCCCATCCCTAGGGTGACTCACCATCTTGTCTTTTTTATTTATCTCCGAATCATTTACGTCATCTTCTTGCTTCTTCTCCTCCCTATCCGCATTCCAACGTAGGAGCTTTGCTACCTTAGGGTCCGTGAAATACCGCTGCAGACGAGGAGTGATTGGAAAGTACCACACCACTTTTCGAGGAGCTTTCTTCCTCTTCTTGTATCGAGTGACGCCGCACACAAGACATATGGTAGACTCCGCGTGCTCGTCTCGATAAATGATGCAATTGTTCATGCACACATGGTATTTCACGTGCGGTAAATCCAGAGGACACACGATTTTCTTTGCCTCCTCGAAACTGGTCGGGAACTTGTTCCCCTTGGGAAGACGTTCTTGCTAGAATGACATGTTCTCGTCGAAGCATGCGTCGGTCATTTTCTGTTTTACCTTCATCTCCAGAGCCATGAGCGTTACTTTCAGGCGGGTATCCTCGGGCCTGCATCCTTCATACAATGGAGTAACCGCGTCTATCTCCAGTTGATCTAGCTTGGCTTTCTCTTGGGAGGCAACTCTTGCGTTATCCGTCTGCTTGAGAAGCAGCTCTTGAACATGAGGGTCCTGCACCCAGCCCATCGGTGGTCCATCGTCGTCTGCTCCGCCGGCATCTTCATCTCCATGATCATGCCCTTCGTCTGCTCCGGCATCTTTGTCATCATCATGTCCTGCATCTTCTACATGATGGCTGTGTACAGCATCACCGTCGTGATCATGTCCTGGAGATTCTTCGTCTTCTCGCCCGCCCGAGTCTTGCTCATTTCTTGCCGCCCGGCCCCCATGGACGACTTCATAGTCATCTTCATTACCTTGCCACCGATAGCCATCCATCAAACCACGCAAGAGACAAGCTTGGAGGAGGAGGTGGAGAGAATGAAATGGGGAAAGTGAGTGGGTAGGTGGGCTGTCCAAAATATCTTGTGGGTCCCAGCTTACTAATGGCGCACCAGATGCAAATGCGCCATTAGTAACCCTGGTTACTAATGCGCACCTGCTTCTGGTGCGCCATTAGAAGTTTTGCAGAAAAATAAAAAAGTATATATTCTAATGGCGCACCGCGGCACAGTTTGCCATTACTAGTTTACACTAGTAATGGCGCACTGTGCCACGGTGCGCCATTAGAATGTTTGGACAAATTAAAAAAATTGTTACTAGTGGCGCACCTTGTGCCTGGTGCGCCATTAGTGTCTTCCACACTAATGGCGCACCAGAACATGGTGCGCCATTAGTATAAACTAATGGCGCACCACCTGACAGGTACACCATTAGTGTCCATCCCATCTATTGCCCTTTTCCTAGTAGTGGTGTGCTCTGCTCTTACGCGAGGGGGTATATATAGGCACAACATTGGTCCCAGTTCATGGCTTGAACCGGTACTAAAGACCACCCTTTGGTCCCGGTTCAAGCCACCAACCGGGTCCAATGGTGGTGGGCAAGGAGCGAGGCCCATTGGTCCCAGTTCGTCCCACCAACAGGGACCAAAGGGTCCAGACGAACCGGGACCAATGCCCCCACGAGGCTCGACGAGCCCCCTGGCCTCACGAACCGGGACAATTGCCCCCATGGGTCCCGGTGCGTGATAGAACCGGGACTAATGGGCTTATCTGGCCCGAACAAAAGCCCTATTTTCTACTAGTGCTCCTAAATAATTAAGCATGGCATGAGTAACTATAATCTCTAATTGTCATTGCAAACATGTTTCATTCATAATAGGCTGAATCAGGAATGATGAACTAATCATATTTACAAAAACATGATAGGTTGAGTTCATGCCAGCTTTTCCTCATCCCAATCATTTCATCATATATCGTCATTATTGCCTTTCACTTGCATGACCGAACGGTGTGGACAATAACAATAGTGCATGTGCATTCGACTAAGCTGGAATCTGCAAACATTTATTTCAAAGGAGAAGACAAGGAAACAATAATGCAAATTAAAGCCACTCAACATTTTCATTGTGGTCTTCTCCTCTCAACACCCAAAGAAAAGAAAAGAATTTCAAAGAAAGAGAAAAACTATTTACACGGGAAAGCTCCCAACAAGCAAAAGAAGAACGAGAAATCTTTTTGGGTTTTCCTTTTTATTACTACTACTACAAGCATGAAAATTAAACTACCTAAAAGCTACAACAAATTTTTTTGGTTCTGGTTTTCTCAAAGTTTTTCAAACACACAAGAAGAAAGCAAGAAAAGAAAATAAACTAGCATGGATAATACAATGAAAAAGTATGAACACCGAGAACTAGAATGAGTGTGTGAACATGAATGTAATGTCAGTGAGAAATACGTACTCCCCCAAGCTTAGGCTTTTGGCCTAAGTTGGTCTACGCCCATGGATCAAAGTAGTCCTCTCCGATGTACTGAGGAGGATCCTCGGGGTTCCACTGGTTAGCGAGCTCCTGCGGATCCCACTGATAAATAGACTCTTGATATGGATCAGGTGATGTTCTGGCTCAGGATCTATTGATCGTGTCCACTCCCAGTATGCATAGATGTCGGTAGGCATGATAAGGTATGTGCTAATCAGACTTATCATGGATAAAATTGGTGGTGCCTGCATTCTCAGCCAAGTAAAAGAAGTCTTCATAAATTCCAGCGGCCTTCAAGAATGCATCACAAGGCCATTCACACGGTCGGACCTCCGCGGTGCAAGGAAGGTTGTACTTGGGTATTTCATACTCCTTTTCCTTCGAACCCCGGCTCGAGGTGCCTCTCAACAATCTCCTCAACTGTTTCTTCCGCTGAAAATTTCAGAAATTTTTGGTGACTCAAAATAAAAGTGAACTAAACTCAACAAGATTTATACCAACTACTCGCACAAGTGCCTAGATACTATATCATGCATTAAAACTACTTTGGACCATAAAAATTTGACATGCAAGCTCAAGAACAGGGTCACCATAGCAGCAAAAATTTGCAATAAATGAAACTCTAGAACAAAAACAAATTGGACCATTGGAGGAGTCACATACCAAAGAACAATCCCTCAAATCAGTTTTGTGAATGGAGCTTTGAGCAAGGAGTTGGATGAGATTCATCATGTAATCGAGTTAGTTTTGTTAGGGCCCGATCCCTAGTATCCACTATGTTATGAGACTGATGTTGCTATGACTTTGCCATGCATAATGCTTGTCACTTTGGGCCCGGGTGCCACGATTTCAGATCTGAACCGTTTATGTTTTCACCATTATATCCATGTTCTAGATCCGACCTTGCAAGTTATAGTCACCTACTACGTGTTATGATCCGGCAACCCCGGAGTGACAATAGTCGAGACCACTCCCGATGATGATCGTAGTTTGAGGAGTTCATGTATTAACCGTGTTAATGCTTTGTTCGGGTTCTCTATTAAAAGGAGGCCTTAATATCCCTTAGTTTTCAATAGGACCCCGCTACCACGGGAGGATAGGACAAAAGATGTCATACAAGTTCTTTCCATAAGCACGTATGACTATTTACAGAATACATGCCTACATTATATTTATGAACTGGAGCTAGTGCTGTATTGCCCTAGGTTATAACTGTCTCATGATGAATACATCCAACGAGTCACCGATCCAATGCCTACGAATTTATCATATATTATTCTTGCTAAGTTACTATTGTTGCTACTGCTATCGTTACTGCTACAATATAATTGCTATCACTGTTACTGTTACTGTTACTACTGCTGCTATCATCAATACTATCATACTATTGTGCTACTAATCACTTTGCTACAGATAATTAAACTCCAGGTGTGGTTCAAGTGACAACTCAGCTGCTAATACCTTCAAATATTCTTTGGCTCTCCTTGTGTCAAATCTATAAATTTGGGTTGAATACTCTACCCTCAAAAACTGTTGCGATCCCTTATACTTGTGGGTTATCACTCATCCTGGTAATCTTGCCTCTTCCACTCCCATCACCACCGACCGCCGCATCATTGTCGGCAACGGTTCCACACTCCCTATAACACACATCGGGCACACTTCATTTCCTTCTAAATCCATGCCTTTAACTTTGTCTAATATACTTGTGTCATCTCATCTTATTAAGAATCTTATTTCCGTTCTTTGTTAAACTCATGAAAATCCTGTTATTGTTGAATTTGACGAGCTTGGTTTTCGTGTCAAGGACGCCCGAACCAGGATGGTACTTCACCAATGTGACAACCCCGACGAGCTCTATTCGGTGCATCCGCCGTCCACCACCACCACCGCACCGGTTGCTCTCTCCGCTGGTGTCGACCTCTGGCACGCTCGTTTGGGTCATCCCAACCCCGTCACACTTCGTCATATTCTTAGGAGTTTCAGTTTCAGTTGTAATAAGATAGAGGATCACACTTGCCATGCCTGTCGTGTTGGCAAAAATGTTCGCCTTCCGTTTAATAACTCCACACCATAGCTTCTTTTCCTTTTCATTCATAGCGATGTGTGGACCTCTCCGGTTCTGAGTAATTCGGGCTATTTATATTATCTGGTTATCCTTCATGATTATTCTCACTATGTGTGGATTTTTCCTTTTGCGACGACACTCACCACTTTGAGGGATTTTTACTCCTACGTCAGCATGCAGTTTGGGCGTCCCATTCTTGCTCTTCAGACTGACAATGGAAAAGAGTTCGACAATCTTGCTTTCTGCACTTTTATGTCGCACCACGGCACAGTTTTTCGTCTCACATACTCATATACTTCACAGCAGAACGATCGAGCCGAACGCGTCCTTCGCACTTTGTACGACTGCGTTCGCACGCTCCTGTTCCATGCTAATGTGCCGCCCCATTTCTGGCCGGACGCACTTGCTACTGCTTCACTTCTCCTTAACCTTCGACCCTGCCGCCCACGATGGAACTATGCACCTCATCATCTTCTCTTCAGTACGCCTCCGTCCTATGATAGCTTGCGTATCTTTTGGGTGCCTTTGCTATGCTAGCAGTGCCGACACCACTCCGCACAAACTTGCACCCCGTTCCATTGCATGCAGCTTCATCGGCTATCTCTCCAACTCCAAGGGTTATCGGTGCTATGATCCAGTCTCCCACCGTGTGTTCACTTCCCGGCACGTTTACTTTCATGAGCATGTGTTTCCGTTTCAGCAGGTACTCCCGGCTGTTCCTCCCACCACTGATGACGCAGGCTCCTCGATGCCTCTCCTAGGGCGCCCGCGCGCCTCTCTTGGCATGCCCTGGCTTTGAGGCACGCCCCCTGCATGCGACGCCTCCTATAGCCGCGGTGTTGGCGCCCCCGACGCCCCCGACGTTGGTGCACGCGGCCCCCGCGCTCTCCCTCCCCCGGCGTCGTAGGTGCCCGTGGCCCCCTCGGCGCCTGTGCCGGTCCGGTCATCCGCACCCATACGGGTGTTTTTCGCCCGGGCTCGCGCTATGCTTGAGATGACTACGTCCATGCGGCGTCCACCTCTTAGCCGTCGCTGTTGCCATCCTCCGTTCAAGCCGCTCTTCATGACCCGCTCTGGATGGCTGCGATGCAAGAGGAGTTTGACGCCCTGTGGCGCAACCGGACGTTGCAGCTTGTTCCCCATCCCCGGCACGCCAACGTGATTATCGAGAAGTGGGTCTTTAAACACAAGCTTCATGACCCTTGATCGCTACAAAGCACGCTAGGTCGTTCATGGCTTCCGATAGCGTGCTGGCATCGACTTCACCAACACCTTCGTTCCGGTCGTCAAGCCCGACACGATACACATGGTTCTCCACCTTGCGGGCTCCCGTGCTTGGCCGGTGCACCAGATGGACGTCTCCAACGCCTTCTTCCATGGTCATCTCGAGGAGCTGGTCTTCTGCCAGCAGCCCACCGGGTTTGTTGACCTAGCGCTTCTAGATCACGTGTGCCTGTTTTTGCGGTCCTTGTACAGACTCAAGCAGGCTCTGCACGCTTGGTACCAGCGCATCGCAGTGTTCCTCCACCATCTTGGGTTCCTCTCTACCCGCTCGGACGCCTCGCTCTTCGTCTATCATCAAGGCTCTAACACGGCCTACTTGCTACTCTATGTTGACGACATCATCCTGACAACATGTATGGCTGGTCTTCGCGCTGAGTTCGCCATCAAGGACTTGGGTCCTTTGCACTACTTCCTTGGTGTCGAGGTGGTGCGTCGTCCGGATGGCTTCTTCCTTCATCAGCGAAAGTACGCTCACGAGCTCCTGGAGCGCCGCCGACATGCTTAACTGCAAGCCCGCCGCTACGCTTGTTGATACGAAGGCCAAGCTTTCTTCCACGGATGGTTCTCCTACTTCAGATGCTGCTTTCTATCAGTCTATCATTGGTGCTCTCCAGTACCACACTCTGACTCGATTGGAGATCCAGTATGCCGTGCAGCAGGTGTGTCTTCATATGCATGCTCCTCGAGACATTCACTGGGCCGCCGTCAAGCGGATTCTCCGCTATATCTGTGGCACTATGGATCTTGGCGTCACGCTTCATGCCTCCGCCGACACCGCCCTCACCGCCTACTCATATGCAGACTGGGCGGGCGGCCCTGACACTCGTCGCTCCACTTCGGGCTTTGTGTCTACCTTGGGCCCTCACTTATCTCATGGTTGTCCAAGCGGCAGCCTACGGTCTCTCGTTCTAGTGCTGAGGCCGAGTATCATGTGGTGGCCAATGCCGTCGTCGAGTGTTCGTGGCTTCGCCAGCTGCTCTAGGAGCTCTCTTGCCCTGTTGGTCGTGCCACGGTGGTTTACTGCGACAACGTCTCGGCGGTCTACCTCTCCGCTAACCCGGTGCATCATCGATGGACCAAGCATATTGAGTTTGATATCCATTTTGTTCGGGAACATGTGGCTCTTGGCCATATTCGTGTTTTACACGTCCCTACTTCACAACAATTTGCCGATATCATGACCAGGGGCTCGCCTACGGCATCATTTGAGGAGCTCCGGTTCAGTTTTGCGTCAGCAGCGATGCCGCTTCGACTGCGGGGGGCATTGAGTATATGTGTTGTGCATATATGTGTATTGGGCCCACCTCCTAGTTCTTTGTATAGTTGAGGTCGTGGCCTGATACGTCTCAATCGTATCTATAATTTTTGATTGTTCCATGCCAATATTATTCAACTTTCATATACTTTTGGCAACTTTTTATACTATTTTTGGGACTAACGTATTGATCCAATGCCCATGGCCAGTTCCTGTTTGTTGCATGTTTTATGTTTCGCAGAAACCCAATATCAAACGGAATCCAAACAGGATAAAAATGAACAGAGAATTATTTTGGCATATTTGGGATTTTCCGGAGGAAGAATCAACGCGAGACGGTGTCCGAGGTGGCCACGAGATAGGGGGGCGTGCCCTCCCCCCTGGGCGCGCCTAGCACTCTCGTGGGCCACCCGTAAGGCGGATGACGCTCTTCTTTTGCCGCAAGAAAGCTAATTTTATGAGAAAAAAGTGGGTGAAATATTCACCCCGATCGGAGTTACGGATCTCCACATATAAAAGAAACGGTTAAGGGGCAGAATCTGGGAACGCGGAAACAGAAAGAAATAGAGACATAGATCCAATCTTGGAGGGGCTCTCGCCCCTCCCATGCCATGGGAGCCAGGGACCAGAGGGGAAACCCTTCTCCCATCTAGGGAGGAGGTCAAGGAAGAAGAAGAAGAAGGGGGGCTCGCTCCCCCTTGCTTCCGGTGGCGCCGGAGCGCTGCCGGGGGCCATCATCATCGCCGCGATCTTCACCAACACCGTCGTCATCTTCACCAACATCTCCATCATCTTCCCCCATCTATATTCAGCGGTCCACTCTCCCGCAACCCGCCGTTGAGCATTCATTGTCATATTGCTTTGCATGATCGTAAGATAGCTAGCATGATGTTTTCATGGCTTGTCCGTTTTTTGATGTCATTGCTACGCTAGATCATTGCACATCCCGGTACACCGCCGGAAGCATTCATATAGAGTCATGTCATTGTTCTAGTATCGAGTTGTAATATTGAGTTGTAAGTAAATAAAAGTGTGATGATCATCATTATAGAGCATTGCCCCATGAAAAAAAATGAAAAAAAGAAAAAAAAAGAGGCCAAAGAAGCCTAAATAAAAAAAGGGGGCCAAAGAAGCCCGCAAAAAGAAAAAAGAAAAAAAAGAAAAAAGGGGCAATGTTACTATCATTTTACCACACTTGTGCTTCAAAGTAGCACCATGTTCTTCATATAGAGAGTCTCTTATGTTGTCACTTTCATATACTAGTGGGAATTTTTAATTATAGAACTTGGCTTGTATGTTCCAACGATGGGCTTCCTCAAATGCCCTAGGTCTTCATGAGCAAGCATGTTGGATGCACACCCACTTAGTTTTCAGTTTGAGCTTTCATACACTTATAGCTCTTAGTGCATCCGTTGCATGGCAATCCCTACTCCTCGCATTGACAACAATTGATGGGCATCTCCATAGCCCATTGATTAGCCGCGTCGATGTTAGACTTTCTCCCTTCTTGTCTCCTGCACATAACCTCCATCATTATATTCTATTCCACCTATAGTGCTATATCCATGGCTTGCACTCATGTATTGCGTGAGGGTTGAAAAAGCTGAAGCGCGTTAAAAAGTATGAAGCAATTGCTCGGCTTGTCATTGGGGTTGTGCATGATGGGAGCATTTTGTGTGGCCAAACTATATGATTTTGTAGGGATAAGCTTACTTTGGCCTTGTTGTTTTTAAAAATACATGATTGCTTTATTAATATGCTCAAAGTATTATTATTTTTATGTCAAATGATAGACTATTGCTTTGAATCACTCGTGTCTCAATATTCATGCCATGATTAAACATATGATCAAGATTATGCTAGCTAGCATTCCACATCAAAAATTGTCTTTTTTATCATTTACCTACTCGAGGACGAGCAGGAATTAAGCTTGGGGATGTTGATATGTCTCCGTCGTATCTATAATATTTTATTGTTCCATGCCAATATTATTCAACTTTCATATACTTTTGGCAACTTTTTATACTATTTTGGGACTAACATATTGATCCAGTGCCCAGGGCCAGTTCCTGTTTGTTGCATGTTGCATGTTTCGCAGAAACCCAATATCACACGGAATCCAAACGGGATAAAAATGGATGGAGAATTATTTTGGAATATTTGGGATTTTTCGGAGGAAGAATCAACGCGAAACGGTGTCCGAGGTGGCCACGAGACAGCAGGGCGCGCCCTCCCCCCTGGGCGCGCCTGGCACTCTTGTGGGCCACCCGTAAGGCGGTTGACCCTCTTCTTTTGCCGCAAGAAAGCTAATTTTATGAGAAAAATCTGGGCGAAAGATTCACCCCAATCGGGGTTATGGATCTCCGGATATAAAAGAAACGGTGAAGGGGCAGAATCTGGGAACACAGAAATAGAAAGAAACAGAGAGATAGATCCAATCTGGGAGGGGCTCTCGCACCTCCCATGCCATGGGAGCCAAGGACCAGAGGGGAAACCCTTTTCCCATCTAAGGAGGAGGTCAAGGAAGAAGAAGAAGAAGGGGGGCTCGCTCCCCCTTGGTTCCGGTGGCGCCGGAGCGCTGCCGGGGGCCATCATCATCGCTGCGATCTTCACCAACACCGTCGTCATCTTCACCAACATCTCCGTCATCTTCCCCCATCTATATTCAGCGGTCCACTCTCCCGCAACCCGCTGTACCCTCTACTTGAACATGATGCTTTATGCTTCATATTATTATCCAATGATGTGTTGCCATCCTATGATGTCTGAGTAGATTTTCGTTGTCCTACCGGTGATTGATGAATTGCTATGATTGGTTTGAGTTCCATGCTTTATTATTGGTGTTGTCCTATGGTGCTCTCCGTGTCGCGCAAGCGTGAGGGATCCCCGCTGTATGGTTTGCAATATGTTCATGATTTGCTTATGGTGGGTGGCGTGAGTGACAGAAGCACATACCCGAGTAAGTAGGTTGTTTGTGTATGGGATAAAGGGGACTTGATACTTTAATGCTATGGTTAGATTTTACCTTAATGATCTTTAGTAGTTGCGGATGCTTGCTAGAGTTCCAATCATAAGTGCATATGATCCAAGAAGAGAAAGTATGTTAGCTTATGTCTCTCCCTCAAATAGAATTGCAATAGTGATTACTGGTCTAGTAACGTAGTCAATTGCTTAGGGACAATTTCACAACTCCCACCACCACTTTTCCACACTCGCTATATTTACTTTATTGCTTATTTATCTAAACAGCCCCTAGGTTATATTTACGTGCTCTTTATTATCTTGCAAACCTATCCAACAACACCTACAAAGTCTTTCTAGTTTCATACTTGTTCTAGGTAAAGCAAACACTAAGCGTGCGTAGAGTGGTATCAGTGGCAGATGGGGCTTGAGAGAGTATTTGTTCTACCTTTAGCTCCTCGTTGGTTCGACACTCTTACTTATCGAAAGAGGCTAGAATTATCCCCTACACTTGTGGGTTATCAAGACCTTTTTCTGGCGCCGTTTCCGAGGAGTCATAGCGTGGGGTGAATATTTTGGTGTGTGCTTGTTTGCTTTATCATTAAGTAATTTTTATTTGCAGTTCTAAGTTGTTCTCTAGCTTTTGTTATGGATATGGAACACGAAATACCAAAAAAATTAGGTGTAGATGCTACTCATGGAGATGGGGAACCTCCTAAAACCCTCGATGCTCATTATGTTCAAAATATTATGCACTACTTTGATAATCCTGAGAAAACCCTATTCAACTTTATAATGGGAGTAACGTTGGATCAACGTGAATAATTTAGGGATTATTGCTTTACACAAAAAGGGAAACTATTATGGGATCAAATTAATATGTTGCGTTGGTATGCTCGGGGTCTATGCTTGAGATATGATTATAATTGTTGCTCTAGGATGAAGGCTCCACACCTTCCCTTTTCATGCAAAGTTAATGATAATGAAACCTTAGCTTCATATGCTAATGGTATATATGATTACTATGATGTTGTACGAATTGAAGAATTTGTTGCTTTTAAGGCTGCTTATGAAATTGAATCTTTGTTTGAAAAGTATGAAGCTTTAGATGATGATGTTTACAGACCTGAAAATTTTGCTATACTTAGATATTGCTATGAAAATTATGAATACAATTACAATATTAATGCACTTATTGAGAAAGTCTCCGCTGTCCAAGAAGAGACTAATATTTTGCAGGAAGCTATGGAAGAAGAAATTGATGAAACTGTGAGCTCATTGGATGAAAAAGATGATGAGGAGAGCGAAGAACAAAAGGAGGAAGAGCGGATTGATCACCCGTGCCCACCTTCTAATGAGAGTAACTCTTCAACTCATACATTATTTAATTCCCCTTCGTGCTTACCGGAGGATGATTGCTATGATCCCTTGAATTTGTTTGAAATATCCCTTTTTGATGATGCTTGCTATGCTTGTGGCCAAGATGCCAATATGAATTATGCTTATGGAGATGAACTTGCTACAGTTCCTTATGTTAAACATGAAATTGTTGCTATTGCACCCACGCATGGTAGTCCTATTATCTTTTTGAATTCTCCCGACTACACTATATCGGAGAATTTGTGCTTATTAAGGATTATATTGATGGGTTGCCTTTTACCGTTGCACATGATGATTTTGATAGATATAATATGCATGTGCTTGCTGATCCTACTTGAGATTATTATGAGAGAGGAACTATATCTCCACCTCTCTATGTTTCCAATATGATAAAATTGCAAGAAAATGCTTATACTACGCATTGGCCTTTACTATGTGTGCATGAATTGTTCTTTTATGACATGCCGATGCATAGGAAGAGAGTTAGACTTCATTGTTGCTTGATATATGTTACTTTGTGCTCACTAATAAATTACAAATCATTGTTAATTAAAATTGGCATTGATATATCTTGGGATCCGGGTGGATTCATTACTTGAGCACTATATGCCTAGCTTAATGGCTTTAAAGAAAGCGCTGCCAGGGAGACAACCTGGAAGTTTTAGAGAGTCATTTATTTCTGTTGAGTGCTTTCATATAGTTTAAAAATAAAAATAAAAATAAAGCGGGGAACCAAAAACTTTTCAAAAAGGAAAGTGAAAGTGAGAAAGACAAGCATTGTTGAAGTGGGAGCTAGCCTTGAACTTTGTTCATGCTCACGGAAACTTTGTGAATCTTGATTACAAAAACTTTTCAACAAAAATAATTATCCCCTTGTGCAATTCCATTTTATTATAAAAATAATGTGCTAAGGTTTGCCTTTAGGATGTTTACAATGCTTGTTGGTTTGTGCGGTGCGGGACAGAAACTTGGATGTAGTGCGCGATTTTACATTGTTAACTGGTAAGTCAAACGGTTATGATTCTTTTTGCACTGTCTTTCTGTACAACTTGTTTATTTTTCCTACTTTTTGTAGAAGTTTTGGGGTACCAGAAGTATGGTGAATGTTCAGATTGCCACAGTCTGTTCTGTTTTTGACGGATTATGTTTTTGATGCACAGTTTACTTGTTTTGAGGAAACTATCAATTTCTATCAGTGGATTAAGCCATGGAAAAGTTATATTACAGTAGAAAAAATGCAAAAACAAAATATGAATTGGTTTGCAACAGTACTTAGAGTGGTGATTTGCATTATTATACTAACGGATCTTACCTAGTTTTCTGTTGAAGTTTTGTGTGGATGAAGTGTCTAATCGAGGATGTCTCGATATGAGGAAAAGGAAGAGAGGCAAGAGCTCAAGCTTGGGGATGCCCGAGGCACCCCAATTAAATATTCAAGGAGACTCTAGCGTCTAAGCTTGGGGATGCCCCGGAAGGCATCCCCTCTTTCTTCAACAAGTATCTGTATATTTTCGTATTCGTTTCGTTCATGCGATATGTGCAGTCTTGGAGCGTCTTTTGCATTTAGTTTTCACTTTTCTTTTATGCACCATGCTGGTATGAGATAGTCCTTGGTTGATTTATAGAATGCTCATTGCACTTCACTTAGATCTTTTGAGTATGGCTTTATAGAATGCTTCACGTGCTTCACTTATATCATTTGAAGTCTTGATTGCATGTTTCTCTTCACATAGAAAACCGCCATTTGTAGAATGCTCTTTTGCTTCACTTATAGTTTTTAGAGCGTGGGCATATATTTTGTAGAAAGAATTAAACTCTCTTGCTTCACTTATATCTATTTAGAGAGATGACAGGAATTGGTCATTCACATGGTTAGTCATAAAATCCTACATAAACTTGTAGACCGTTGAATATGATATGTTTGCTTCCTTGCAATAGTTTTGCGATATAAAGATGGTAATATTAGAGTCATGCTAGTGGGTAGTTGTGGATTGTAGAAACACTTGTGTTGAGGTTTGCAAGTCCCGTAGCATGCACGTCTGGTAACCGTTGTGTGACAAATTTGAAGCATGAGGTGTTTCTTTGATTGTCTTCCTTATGAGTGGTGGTCGGGGATGAGCGATGATCTTTTCCTACCAATCTATCCCCCTAGGGGCATGCGTAGTAGTACTTTGCTTCGAGGGCTAATAAACTTTTGCAATAATTATATGAGTTCTTTATGACTAATGTGAGTCCATGGATTATACGCACTTTTACCTTTCCATCATTGCTAGCCTCTTCGGTACCGTGCATTGCCCTTTCTCCCCTTGAGAGTTGGTGCAAACTTCGTCGGTACATCCAAACCCCGTGATACGATACGCTCTATCACACATAAGCCTCCTTATATCTTCCTCAAAACAGCCACTATACCTACCTATTATGGCATTTCCATAGCCATTCCGAGATATATTGCCATGCAACTTCCATCATCATCATATACATGACTTGAGCATTCATTGTAATATTGCTTTGCATGATCATAAGATAGCTAGCATGATGTTTTCATGGCTTGTCCGTTTTTTGATGTCATTGCTACGCTAGATCATTGCACATCCCGGTACACCGCCGGAAGCATTCATATAGAGTCATATCATTGTTCTAGTATCGAGTTGTAATATTGAGTTGTAAGTATATAAAAGTGTGATGATCATCATTATAGAGCATTGCCCCATGAAAAAAATAATAAAAAAAAAAGAGGCCAAAGAAGCCTAAATAAAAAAAGGGGGCCAAAGAAGCCTGCAAAAAGAAAAAAGAAAAAAAAAGAAAAAAGGGGCAATGTTACTATCATTTTACCACATTTGTGCTTGAAAGTAGCACCATGTTCTTCATATAGAGAGTCTCTTATGTTGTCACTTTCATATACTAGTGGGAATTTTTAATTATAGAACTTGGCTTGTATGTTCCAACGATGGGCTTCCTCAAATGCCCTAGGTCTTCATGAGCAAGCATGTTGGATGCACACCCACTTAGTTTTCAGTTTGAGCTTTCATACACTTATAGCTCTTAGTGCATCCGTTGCATGGCAATCCCTACTCCTCGCATTGACATCAATTGATGGGCATCTCCATAGCCCATTGATTAGCCGCGTCGATGTTAGACTTTCTCCCTTTTTTTCTCCTGCACATAACCTCCATCATTATATTCTATTCCACCTATAGTGCTATATCCATGGCTTGCACTCATGTATTGCGTGAGGGTTGAAAAAGCTGAAGCGCGTTAAAAAGTATGAAGCAATTGCTCGGCTTGTCATTGGGGTTGTGCATGATGGGAGCATTTTGTGTGACGAAAATGAAGCATGGCCAAACTATATGATTTTGTAGGGATAAGCTTGCTTTGGCCTTGTTGTTTTTAAAAGACATGATTGCTTTATTAGTATGCTCGAAGTATTATTATTTTTATGTCAAATGATAGACTATTGCTTTGAATCACTCGTGTCTTAATATTCATGCCATGATTAAACATATGATCAAGATTATGCTAGGTAGCATTCCACATCAAAAATTGTCTTTTTTATCATTTACCTACTCGAGGACGAGCAGGAATTAAGCTTGGGGATGTTGATATGTCCCCGTCGTATCTATAATTTTATATTGTTCCATGCCAATACTATTCAACTTTCATATACTTTTGGCAAGTTTTTATACTATTTTTGGGACTAACATATTGATCCAGTGCCCAGGGCCAGTTCCTGTTTGTTGCATGTTTTATGTTTCGCAGAAACCCAATATCAAACGGAATCCAAACGGGATAAAAACGGACGGAGAATTATTTTGGAATATTTGGGATTTTTCGGAGGAAGAATCAACACGAAACGGTGTCCGAGGTGGCCACGAGACAGCAGGGCGCGCCCTCCCCCCTGGGCGCGCCTGGCACTCTTGTGGGCCACCCGTAAGGCGGTTGACGCTCTTCTTTTGCCGCAAGAAAGCTAATTTTATGAGAAAAATCTGGGCGAAAGATTCACCCCAATCGGGGTTATGGATCTCCGGATATAAAAGAAACGGTGAAGGGGCAGAATCTGGGAACGCAGAAACAGAAAGAAACAGAGAGATAGATCCAATCTGGGAGGGGCTCTCGCCCCTCCCATGCCATGGGAGCCAAGGACCAGAGGGGAAACCCTTTTCCCATCTAAGGAGGAGGTCAAGGAAGAAGAAGAAGAAGGGGGGCTCGCTCCTCCTTGGTTCCGGTGGCGCCGGAGCGCTGCCGGGGGCCATCATCATCGCCGCGATCTTCACCAACACCGTCGTCATCTTCACCAACATCTCCATCATCTTCCCCCATCTATATTCAGCGGTCCACTCTCCCGCAACCCGCTGTACCCTCTACTTGAACATGATGCTTTAAGCTTCATATTATTATCCAATGAAGTGTTGCCATCCTATGATGTCTGAGTAGATTTTCGTTGTCCTACCGGTGATTGATGAATTGCTATGATTGGTTTGAGTTCCATGTTTTATTATTGGTGTTGTCCTATGGTGCTCTCCGTGTCACGCAAGCGTGAGGGATCCCCGCTGTATGGTTTGCAATATGTTCATGATTTGCTTATGGTGGGTGGCGTGAGTGACAGAAGCACATACCCGAGTAAGTAGGTTGTTTGCGTATGGGATAAAGGGGACTTGATAGTTTAATGCTATGGTTAGATTTTACCTTAATGATCTTTAGTAGTTGTGGATGCTTGCTAGAGTTCCAATCATAATTGCATATGATCCAAGAAGAGAAAGTATGTTAGCTTATGTCTCTCCCTCAAATAGAATTGCAATAGTGATTACCGGTCTAGTAACGTAGTCAATTGCTTAGGGACAATTTCACAACTCCTACCACCACTTTTCCACACTCGCTATATTTACTTTATTGCTTATTTATCTAAACAGCCCCTAGGTTATATTTACGTGCTCTTTATTATCTTGCAAACTTATCCAACAACACCTACAAAGTCTTTCTAGTTTCATACTTGTTCTAGGTAAAGCAAACACTAAGCGTGCGTAGAGTCGTATCAGTGGCAGATGGGGCTTGAGAGAGTATTTGTTCTACCTTTAGCTCCTCGTTGGTTCGACACTCTTACTTATCGAAAGAGGCTAGAATTATCCCCTACACTTGTGGGTTATCAAGACCTTTTTCTGGCGCCGTTGCCGGGGAGTCATAGCGTGGGGTGAATATTTTGGTGTGTGCTTGTTTGCTTTATCATTAAGTAATTTTTATTTGCTGTTCTAAGTTGTTCTCTAGCTTTAGTTATGGATATGGAACACGAAATACCAAAAAAATTAGGTGTAGATGCTACTCATGGAGATGGGGAACCTCCTAAAACCCTCGATGCTCATTATGTTCAAAATATTATGTACTACTTTGATAATCCTGAGAAAACCCTATTCAACTTTATAATGGGAGTAACGTTGGATCAACGTGAATAATTTAGGGATTATCGCTTTACACAAAAAGGGAAACTATTATGGGATCAAATTAATATGTTGCGTTGGTATGCTCGGGGTCTATGCTTGAGATATGATTATAATTGTTGCTCTAGGATGAAGGCTCCACACCTTCCCTTTTCATGCAAAGTTAATGATAATGAAACCTTAGCTTCATATGCTAATGGTATATATGATTACTATGATGTTGAACGAATTGAAGAATTTGTTGCTTTTAAGGCTGCTTATGAAATTGAATCTTTGTTTGAAAAGTATGAAGCTTTAGATGATGATGTTTACAGACCTGAAAATTTTGCTATACTTAGATATTGCTATGAAAATTATGAATACAATTACAATATTAATGCATTTATTGAGAAAGTCTCCGCTGTCCAAGAAGAGACTAATATTTTGCAGGAAGCTATGGAAGAAGAAATTGATGAAACTGTGAGCTCATTGGATGAAAAAGATGATGAGGAGAGCGAAGAACAAAAGGAGGAAGAGCGGATTGATCACCCGTGCCCACCTTCTAATGAGAGTAACTCTTCAACTCATACATTATTTAATTCCCCTTCGATCTTACCGGAGAATGATTGCTATGATCCCTTGAATTTGTTTGAAATATCCCTTTTTGATGATGCTTGCTATGCTTGTGGCCAAGATGCCAATATGAATTATGCTTATGGAGATGAACTTGCTACAGTTCCTTATGTTAAACATGAAATTGTTGCTATTGCACCCACGCATGGTAGTCGTATTATCTTTTTGAATTCTCCCGACTACACTATATCGGAGAAGTTTGTGCTTATTAAGTATTATATTGATGGGTTGCCTTTTACCGTTGCACATGATGATTTTGATAGATATAATATGCATGTGCTTGCTGCTCCTACTTGAAATTATTATGAGAGAGGAACTATATCTCCACCTCTCTACGTTTCCAATATGATAAAATTGCAAGAAAATGCTTATACTACGCATTGGCCTTTACTATGTGTGCATGAATTGTTCTTTTATGACATGCCGATGCATAGGAAGAGAGTTAGACTTCGTTGTTGCTTGATATATGTTACTTTGTGCTCACTACTAAATTACAAATCATTGTTAATTAAAATTGGCATTGATATACCTTGGGATCCAGGTGGATTCATTACTTGAGCACTATATGCCTAGCGTAATGGCTTTAAAGAAAGTGCTGCCAGGGAGACAACCCGGAAGTTTTAGAGAGTCATTTATTTCTGTTGAGTGCTTTCATATAGTTTAAAAATAAAAATAAAAATAAAGCGGGGAACCAAAAACTTTTCAAAAAGGAAAGTGAAAGTGAGAAAGACAAGCATTGTTGAAGTGGGAGCTAGCCTTGAACTTTGTTCATGCTCACGGAAACTTTGTGAATATTGATTACAGAAACTTTTCAACAAAAATAATTATCCCCTTGTGCAATTCCATTTTATTATAAAAATAATGTGCTAAGGTTTGCCTTTAGGATGTTTACAATGCTTGTTGGTTTGTGCGGTGCGGGACAGAAACTTGGTTGTAGTGTGCGATTTTACATTGTTAACTGGTAAGTCAAACGGTTAAGATTCTTTTTGCACTGTCTTTCTGTACAACTTGTTTATTTTTCCTAATTTTTGTAGAAGTTTTGGGGTACCAGAAGTATGGTGAATGTTCAGATTGCCACAGTTTGTTCTGTTTTTGACGGATTATGTTTTTGATGCATAGTTTACTTGTTTTGAGGAAACTATCAATTTCTATCAGTGGATTAAGCCATGGAAAAGTTATATTACAGTAGACAAAATGCAAATACAAAATATGAATTGGTTTGCAACAGTACTTAGAGTGGTGATTTGCTTTATTATACTAATGGATCTTACCTAGTTTTCTGTTGAAGTTTTGTGTGGATAAAGTGTCTAATCGAGGATGTCTCGATATGAAGAGAAGGAAGAGAGGAAAGAGCTCAAGCTTGGGGATGCCCGAGGCACCCCAATTAAATATTCAAGGAGACTCTAGCGTCTAAGCTTGGGGATGCCCCGGAAGGCATCCCCTCTTTCTTCAACAAGTATCCGTATATTTTCGTATTCGTTTCGTTCATGCGATATGTGCAGTCTTGGAGCGTCTTTTGCATTTAGTTTTCACTTTTCTTTTATGCACCATGCTGGTATGAGATAGTCCTTGGTTGATTTATAGAATGCTCATTGCACTTCACTTAGATCTTTTGAGTATGGCTTTATAGAATGCTTCACGTGCTTCACTTATATCATTTGAAGTCTTGATTGCCTGTTTCTCTTCACATAGAAAACCGTCATTTGTAGAATGCTCTTTTGCTTCACTTATAGTTTTTAGAGCGTGGGCATATCTTTTGTAGAAAGAATTAAACTCTCTTGCTTCACTTATATCTATTTAGAGAGATGATAGGAAATGGTCATTCACATGGTTAGTCATAAAATCCTACATAAACTTGTAGACCGTTGAATATGATATGTTTGATTCCTTGCAATAGTTTTGCGATATAAAGATGGTAATATTAGAGTCATGCTAGTGGGTAGTTGTGGATTGTAGAAACACTTGTGTTGAGGTTTGCAAGTCCCGTAGCATGCACGTATGGTAACCGTTGTGTGACAAATTTGAAGCATGAGGTGTTTCTTTGATTGTCTTCCTTATGAGTGGCGGTCGGGGATGAGCGATGATCTTTTCCTACCAATATATCCCCCTAGGGGCATGCGTAGTAGTACTTTGCTTCGAGGGCTAATAAACTTTTGCAATAAGTATATGAGTTCTTTATGACTAATGTGAGTCCATGGATTATACGCACTTTTACCTTTCTATCATTGCTAGCCTCTTCGGTACCGTGCATTGCCCTTTCTCACCTTGAGAGTTGGTGCAAACTTCGTCGGTACATCCAAACCCCATGATACGATACGCTCTATCGCACATAAGCCTCCTTATATCTTCCTCAAAACAGCCACTATACCTACCTATTATGGCATTTCCATAGCCATTCCGAGATATATTGCCATGCAACTTCCATCATCATCATATACATGACTTGAGCATTCATTGTCATATTGCTTTGCATGATCGTAAGATAGCTAGCATGATGTTTTCATGGCTTGTCCGTTTTTTGATGTCATTGCTACGCTAGATCATTGCACATCCCGGTACACCGCCGGAAGCATTCATATAGGGTCATATCATTGTTCTAGTATCGAGTTGTAATATTGAGTTGTAAGTAAATAAAAGTGTGATGATCATCATTATAGAGCATTGCCCCATGAAAAAAAGAAAAAAATAAAAAAAGAGGCCAAAGAAGCCTAAATAAAAAAGGGGGGCCAAAGAAGCCCGCAAAAGAAAAAAGAAAAAAAAAGGGGCAATGTTACTATCATTTTACCACACTTGTGCTTCAAAGTAGCACCATGTTCTTCATATGGAGAGTCTCTTATGTTGTCACTTTCATATACTAGTGGGAATTTTTAATTATAGCACTTGGCTTGTATGTTCCAACGATGGGCTTCCTCAAATGCCCTAGGTCTTCATGAGCAAGCATGTTGGATGCACACCCACTTAGTTTTCAGTTTGAGCTTTCATACACTTATAGCTCTTAGTGCATCCGTTGCATGGCAATCCCTACTCCTCGCATTGACATCAATTGATGGGCATCTCCATAGCCCATTGATTAGCCGCGTCGATGTTAGACTTTCTCCCTTTTTGTCTCCTGCACATAACCTCCATCATTATATTCTATTCCACCTATAGTGCTATATCCATGGCTTGCACTCATGTATTGCGTGAGGGTTGAAAAAGCTGAAGCGCGTTAAAAAGTACTCCCTCTGTAAACTAATATAAGAGCGTTTAAATAACTAAAATAGTGATCTAAATGCTCTTATATTAGTTTACGGAGGGAGTATGAAGCAATTGCTCGGCTTGTCATTGGGGTTGTGCATGATGGGAGCATTTTGTGTGACGAAAATGAAGCATGGTCAAACTATATGATTTTGTAGGGATAAGCTTGCTTTGGCCTTGTTGTTTTTAAAAGACATGATTGCTTTATTAGTATGCTCGAAGTATTATTACTTTTATGTCAAATGATAGACTATTGCTTTGAATCACTCGTGTATTAATATTCATGCCATGATTAAACATATGATCAAGATTATGCTAGGTAGCATTCCACATCAAAAATTGTTTTTTCATCATTTACCTACTCGAGGACGAGCATGAATTAAGCTTGGGGATGTTGATATGTCTCCGTCGTATCTATAATTTTTTATTGTTCCATGCCAATATTATTCAACTTACATATACTTTTGGCAAGTTTTTATACTATTTTTGGGACTAACATATTGATCCAGTGCCCAGGGCCAGTTCCTGTTTGTTGCATGTTTTATGTTTCGCAGAAACCCAATATCAACGGAATCCAAACGGGATAAAAACGGACGGAGAATTATTTTGGAATATTTGGGATTTTTCGGAGGAAGAATCAACGCGAAACGGTGTCCGAGGTGGCCACGAGACAGCAGGGCACGCCCTCCCCCCTGGGCGCGCCTGGCACTCTTGTGGGCCACCCGTAACGCGGTTGACGCTCTTCTTTTGCCGCAAGAAAGCTAATTTTATGAGAAAAATCTGGGCAAAAGATTCACCCCAATCGGAGTTATGGATCTTCGGATATAAAAGAAACGGTGAAGCGGCAGAATCTGGGAACGCAGAAACAGAAAGAAACAGAGAGATAGATCCAATCTGGGAGGGGCTCTCGCCCCTCCCATGCCATGGGAGCGAAGGACCAGATAGGAAACCCTTTTCCCATCTAAGGAGGAGGTCAAGGAAGAAGAAGAAGAAGGGGGGCTCGCTCCCCCTTGGTTCCGATGGCGCCGGAGCGCTGCCGGGGGCCATCATCATCGCCGCGATCTTCACCAACACCGTCGTCATCTTCACCAACATCTCCATCATCTTCCCCTATCTATATTCAGCGGTCCACTCTCCCACAACCCGCTGTACCCTCTACTTGAACATGATGCTTTATGCTTCATATTATTATCCAATGATGTGTTGCCATCCTATGATGTCTGAGTAGATATTCGTTGTCCTACCGGTGATTGATGAATTGCTATGATTGGTTTGAGTTTCATGTTTTATTATTGGTGTTGTCCTATGGTGCTCTCCGTGTCGCGCAAGCGTGAGGGATCCCTGCTGTATGGTTTGCAATATGTTCATGATTTGCTTATGGTGGGTGGCGTGAGTGACAGAAGCACATACCCGAGTAAGTAGGTTGTTTGCGTATGGGATAAAGGGGACTTGATACTTTAATGCTATGGTTAGATTTTACCTTAATGATCTTTAGTAGTTGCGGATGCTTGCTAGAGTTCCAATCATAAGTGCATATGATCCAAGAAGAGAAAGTATGTTAGCTTAGGTCTCTCCCTCGAATAGAATTGCAATAGTGATTACCGGTCTAGTAACGTAGTCAATTATTTAGGGACAATTTCACAACTCGTACCACCACTTTTCCACACTCGCTATATTTACTTTATTGCTTATTTATCTAAACAGACCCTAGTTTATATTTACGTGCTCTTTATTATCTTACAAACCTATCCAACAACACCTACAAAGTCTTTCTAGTTTCATACTTGTTCTAGGTAAAGCAAACACTAAGCGTGCGTAGAGTCGTATCAGTGGCAGATGGGGCTTGAGAGAGTATTTGTTCTACCTTTAGCTCCTCGTTAGGTTCGACACTCTTACTTATCGAAAGAGACTACAATTATCCCCTGCACTGGTGGGTTATCATGGCCTCCCTCTTGTACATCATGAGCCAGTTCTTTTGCCGGCTTAAAAAATAAGCCGCCTCCTCCCTAGCTTTTGTCATAAGCCGTCTCCCTTTTTTAATGGGGCATCTAAACTAGTTATGGGATTACTATTATAGAAGTCTCAATAAATTTTGAAAGCGGCTTATTTTTTTAAGCTGAGGAGAGGTAGCTTATTTTTTTAAGATCTTTAAGCCGCCCAAAAAAACTAGTTCCATATATATGTGCCTTTGCACGAGTGCAATACGTCGTGCAATTATAACCTCATACAGTATGACTGAATCTTTCGCTTCCACTTTTCTTTTTTCTTGATTATGATGACACACTTGGCGAGTACCGCCTATATGCCATAGTAATTATCTGGATAATGTTTTTCCACATGACATATCAATCAACATATAATAATGAGCGTACGACCAAAGCTCGTGCAAACCGATCCGCTCACGGGGCGGTCAGGCGCTTCACGAGGGCGACGATGAGTGGGTTACGTGAGGCCTCCATCCATAGTAACGCCCGTCGGATTTGGGAGACAGGACTGGCTGGGATCTGTTCGAGGGGGCAATCCGTGGGCAGGGCGAGGTTGACCAATGGGCAGGTCTCGGAGTCGGATGGGTCATACGCGCCGTTGGACTTGAAGAGCGATCCGTGGGAATCGGAGATCCACCAATCAGCCCTTAGTGATCGGACGAGACTTGCCTACTCCCTTTCCATGCTCCCATCCGTGCTCTCGCGTACGTGGCTTAATTTGATTGAAAGAAAATAAGACCCGGCCCCACCTCTGAAAATCAGGTAGGGGAGATGATTAGATTAGAAAAGAAAAAGGAAAAAGAACAGCCATAGGATAAAGTAGGAGCACGGATGGGAGCATGGCTTACTGATCCGCGTGGACTCCTCTATAGGCGAAAATTTTGGGGCTGGCGATTACGAAATGAGATTGAAATCCAAGCCACCAAACCAAACAAAACCAAACCAAAGCAATCCCAAACCCAGACGTCGTCGTCCTTCCCCCAAATCTCTCTCGCCCAACCCCAAACCCGCGGCCGGCGGCCTCTACCCCACCCTCACCTTCTCCCCCAAGGGAAGGCCCAATCCACAGCGAGGCTTCCGGATCCGCGCGCCGGCGTCCAGCTTTGCCACCACGGAGGAGGGGTTCGGCTCCACAACCACCCGCCTGCCGGGAGAGGAGTTCGTCGGACGCCGCGCGCCATGGAGATGGATCTTCTTCTCCTCAACCACGCAGCCATGGAGATGAGCGGGTCAAGGTCTCCCTCCCTCCCAGCGCCCGAAACCCTAGCCGCATATCTTCTTCTTCTGCATCTGCTCTGATCCATGCGCTTGGTTTGCGCAGGCCATCACCAGGCTGCTCCGGGTGTCAAGGAGGACAAGCTGCTCACCATCACCACCACCATCATCAAGATCGCCTTCATAGCTTCCTCCGTGTCCGTGCTTCTGCTGCTCGCTCCTCGACCTCCTCTGTTTTTTGACTCCTTCTCTTCCTCTCTACTGCAGCTTCTTACTTATCCCATTCGATTCGATTTCGCAGGTTGTTTACGGAAAGGTGCGACGGCACCCGGGTGCCCCGGCACCCTGTAATCGCGTCCATCCACTGTGTATAAAGATTCGTGCTGGTAACTGTACGTGTGCAGACGTGTTTCAGCAGTAGAGTAAATTTTTTTTTTTGAACACAAGAAGGGCCCCGAAGGACCCAGACTTATATTAGATAAGCATGCAACATCTTACATAAAGGCCCAACAGAAAGAGAAAATTATAATCCAGGCCAGACATTTTTGTAGATAGGACCCTAGACAACAAAATTGAAAAGCAATCAAGTCCTCTTCGCCGTCTTCGATCCTGGCCCGATCCCACCACCACCGGGGACGAAACCACTTGGGGCGGAGGAATGGCTACAACACCACCAGCGCACGACCGGAGGTAGACAGTTGAAATACCAGACGAAGAACCTAGTAAACTGCCTCCCATATGGCTCGACGGCCAGGAGGAAATAGAGGAGCTGGACGCCGTCGCCGGAACTCCGAGTGGTCGCCTTTCGACCAGAAGGTGCAGCGGCGCAGCGGCGAGAACCTCCTGATGCTCTTTGCACCGAGATCCCCCACCATTTGCTGCAAAACCTAGGCTCCAAGGACACGCAGAAAGAATAGAGCAACTAAATCCCCTTCCTCCCTCTTCTTCCAGTCCACCTCCATGGCAGCTCGAGAAGAAGTGGGGAAGAAGGAGCTTGAGCTCCAGATCTGGGACACCCACGAGCTTTATTTCCGAGGACTCCGGCTTGATTCCGACCAGCAGCAGCGAACCAATCACCACACCATCAGGAGCCCCTCCGAAAACCACCGCACGCGGCTCGGGCGCGCCGGCGGCAAGGTCCCCATCGGCATGACGCCAAACTCCGGCACGAGGCCAAACTCCAGTAAGGAAACAGCTAGGCTACATCTACTATCTACAGCGGCGCTCCGAGCTCCTCCCCCATCTCCTCTCCGACCGGCGTCGCCGGCGGCGAAGATCCGGGATCGGGCCGGGCCCGAGACGCCTCCTCTGTCGCCTCTCTCGAACAGAACAGAAGGGAGGAGAAGAAACGAGAGTCCCGGACGGACCGCAGTACTGCACAATCTTATTGTGGAGACTGGCCGCAGTAGAGTAATTAGGACAGATGTTTCAAGGGGACAAAGTGCGACGGGAGCTGACAGTCATCCAGAGAAAGGCGTTGCAGGGCTAGCATGTCAGGAATCCTTTGTCGGTCCACGAGACGGATGAAATGACAGCATACAGCCGCTGCATGTGCCCGTTCGTTTCAGAAGAGATTCTCGTTCGACCTCGTATTGTTCAGCCTGCTCACTCCATTCTCATTTTGGTCTCTCCTTTCCGCCTGGTCAATGCAACTGCTCTTGGTAAGTAACCGAAAAACTTCGAGAGCCTTTGAGAAACACCGTAGTTTTCCGTTTTGAATAAATGTGGCCATTGAAGTTGCCGTTAAGATCATCTCCAACAACGGACAAACATTTTGGATGCCGAAATCCGTTTCCGTAATGAAGAAACGTGAATCTGGATATAAAGAAAATCTTGCTTTTTTCACAAGCATCCCGCAAGGGAACATACAAGCCCTCGTTAAGAGCATCTGCAACAACGGACCAATTCTTTGGATACCGAAATCCATTTTTCTAATGAAGAGAGGTAAATTACTAAGATTAATAAGGCAAGTCCTAGGCTGTAGCAGGGAATTGTAGCCTTGTAGGCATTATGCAGGAGGTCACGGATGCCACCGCGATAGGCAAGTCAGGACTACGGGCGGGCCATACTTGAAAGGACAAGGCATAGAGGTGCATGCGGTGTATCTACTTCAGATTTCAATTACGCAACATGTTCAGTCGTCCGGCCAGATCAACGTGGGTCCCGTTGGGGTTCACATCTGCGTCAGTTTCACATCGTCCCATTATATTTTACTCCTTCCGTGTCTTCCCGAGGCGAGAAACTGAAAATGGATACTACTACACATCTACACATCTACACATATGGGCCGACCCATTTCCTCTGTCTGCGTCTGTTTGGATCGATGTGAACAAAAGTAAAGACCCAACGCGCCGACCCAAACGTCAATCGTGTCCGTTTGGCGTCCGCGCCAACCCATTTTCGGCCTAAAATTGTGCCTGAAATGCGTCGGCGCGGACGCGCCACGCGTCTGCTCGGCGTCCGCCGCGTCCCCACCTGTAGGCCACCCAATCGCTACTGGTCGTCTTATTTATGACGACCACCGACAGCAGGCCCACTTGTCAGCCTCTGAAAGCTTCCTTCTTTAAGCACGCGTGCGCGCGGGCGGCCGGCCTTATCCACTTCTTCCCTCCATATCTGGGCCCCCACCACTCCCTTGCTTCCTCGCCGGCGACAGGAAACCCTAGCCTGCCATGAGCATCTTCGGCAGCAACAATGGCAAGGACAAGGACAAGTGCACCCCCGGCGCCTCGTCCTCCCGTGCTCCCCCTCCCCCTCCTCCTTCGTCATCGGCGCATTTCCTCCCTAAACGCCGGCGCCTGCACATCCCAGTGCACCAAGCGCGGTGGCACTGGGAGTACAGGCAGCCCCTCCCCTACCCTAGTTTATTTCGTGCGAGCATTTTTTTTTTGTATGCCGGCATATTTGGGTCAGCCTCCTCGTTGGACGGTCAAGCCGACCCATTTCGGAATACGGACGCGCACGTCCGCCTTACCGACCCAAACGGACGTAAAGCGGACAAAGCGTGCATCCGTTTGGGTCGCCATGTTGGAGTTGCTCTAATGCTTCATGACATGATGTAAGCATATTTTTTAAAAATATATAAGAAAATATAAAGTACAAAGTACAAAATACAAATGATATATCCATATGTGCCATGCCCATTAAGATACATGTACAAGGCACATGACTATTCGAATCAATATTTACTAAGCCCTGATAATAAGTTGGGTTATTACGAATCGATTGGCATTATATTTTCGTTATGTGCCATCCTAGGTCAATGCGGCACCTAATATGCAGATGCATATCTATGAAATAAGTGGTACTTTCTCTGTTTTTTTTAGTCTGTATATAAAATTTGGTGAAAGATAAACTTTGTGAAGTTTGAGTAAGTTTATATTAAAAATATCAACATTTACAATATAAGACCAATATCATTATATGCATTATGAAAATAATTTTTTTTGTATAATTAGTATTGTTGATATTTTTTGCTATAAATTTGAACGAACTTTGATTAGTTTAACTTTAAATAAATCTTATAAGTGAAATAAAAAGAAACGAAGGGAATATCTCATCTTTATCATGCCCATTACGAAACGTGTACCAGGCGCATGCAGAGGCCCATTACGAAACATGTACCAGGCGCATGCAGAGGCAGGTACGGTGTCACACAGGAAGGCATGCACGTATAAAAGAAGAAAATTGTACGCTTTTTGTTTGAGATTCTTTTCTCCGCCGTTCAAACACATAGTCAAAGGAATATTTCCTAAAATATGATGTGGCCAATGAATGGATATGGCTGCGTGCGACCAGTCTGCTCACTCCAGAAGAAAGGTTCCTGCCCCACTTTTGATGCCGCCAAGTCTGGTGAAACCACTCGGTGCTAAAAATTATTGTCCCAATAAAGCGAAAAGTTGTATAGTCACATCCGTGCACGCAACGCATTGAGCCTTCGGGTGATAGCTATAGCTGGGTGGAGGGATGTGGGATTCCAGGCATGTGCACATGTAATCGCTGATGCATCGTCCTTCATGCTGATGGAAATACTCTGCCATGTCACGCAAGGGAACGCTATTATATTTTCTGTTCTATGAGGCAGATACAAAAAATAAAATTAATTAGAAAATAGGGAACATCAAACATAGTTATATTTTCTGTTCTATGTTTGTATATTCAGTTTTCACAGTACCATAGCAACGTAATATGCATCATAGTTTAATTGTATGCATCATAGTAGCAAGCTAGCTTTCTCTCTGAGCACACAATAGATACAAGCCGAGCAGACAAGCATCCCGATGTCAGATCCATGGTGGTCGCGGACTCACGGGCATTAGGCAGGACACCACTATCGCTTACACAGAGTATGTGCTGTCATGTCGGGCAGTCGAGGATGTTGTATGGCGGGGTCGCTTGAATATATATGATACAAATATGTTTGAATGCACTAGATATAAGTATATGATTTTCCACTTAATATACCAAATACAAGTTTGACCGAATGTATCAGGTACAAGTATACGGTTGTCCATGTAATGTACCAGGGACAATAGTATCCTTGTGGCGGCCGAATGTGCCAAGTTCAATTACCGTGCACTGATTGTAATAGGTACAAGTATGTTTGTGATGGGTTAATATACCAGGTACAAATTCTGAGTAACATCCAATATCACTGCTCAATATAGTGCATCTCATCCGAGTAATCCTCCTCGCTGGAAGAGTTGTCAGACGACTAAACATAGTGCTTGTACATTTACTTCCCATCTGAATCCATTGTTTCAGAGAGGAAAGGACAACAAAATTTAGCATGAGCAGTCCAATTAACACTTGCTAGGGATGGTGACTACAGTATAGGCGAATAGTACCTTTGCGGTGGATGGAGAAGTGGTCTGGACTGGCGGAGGAGGAGAAGCATAGTGGATCACGGGTGTATCGATGTAGGTGACGGAGTCGCGGAGTTCAAGTAAGAGAAGGGCGGATGGGGCGGACGAGGTGCTGGAACAGCGGCGCCGGCAAGAGAGAAAACAAATACATACAAAATTGTATTAATGGACGTGAAGGGTCGGGGGTGCGCTTTCAAGCACGGACCTTAAGCACGCTGGATAGAAGAGAAGCGGCCAGGGGTGCCGGAGTGCTACGTGGCTATCATACGCATGATGAATAAAAGCTCTAATGACTGCGATGATACTCACTATATACCTGCAAGAGCATCAATCTCATGGCACCATTATAAGTTATTCATCATGTCCTTTATCTAAAGGAAGGAGACAAGCTTGTTTTCATGACATATGTGCGTGCTTAATGGGAGTTGTCCATGTTCGACGCAAACGGATGTGAGAAGCTTGTGAATGTTCTCGGGGAAGTCTTCGAAAGAGGTATTGCGGCCGTTTGAGTTTGACGATGCTCATAGAAAAAAACTATTCTCCATTTTTTTTATCATGCATGTACTATTATTATGTTGGGTGTTGTATGGTGGGATCGCCTGAATGTACCAGGTACAAGTATGGCTGAATGTACCAGGTACAAGTATATAATTGTTTGATTAATGTACCAGGTAAAGTATGCCTGAGTGTGTGTCAAGTATAAGCATGCGGATGTACACATAATGTACCTGATATAAGACTACCCTTGTGGCAGCTGAATGCACTAAGTCCAATTATTGTGCGCTGATTGTACCAGGTACATGTATGTTTGTGATAGGTTAATGTACCACGTACAAGTTATGAGTAACACCCAATATTACTGCCCAACATAGTGCATCTCATTCGAGTAGTCCTCCTCGCTGGAAGAGTCATCAGACGACTCAACATAGTGCTTGTATATTTACTCCATATCTGAACTCATTGTGTTAGAGAGGAAGGGACTACAAAATTTAGCATTAGCAATCCAACTAACACTTGCCGGGCATGGTGACTACCGTATGGGCGAATGGTATCTTTGCGGTGGATGGAGGAGTGGTTCGGACCGGCGGAGGAGGAGAAGCGTCGTAGATACCGGGTAGGGGTGGCAACGGGGACCATCCTCTATGGGGATAGCTAGAACATCTACATCTCCATATATTCCTTATCATCCCATCCCCATCCCCATTTACATGACTGGGAATTTCCCCATACCCATGCCCCACTAGAGAATGGGCCCATTAGGATCCCCTATCCCTGTAAACAAATACTCGTATACTTAAATGACAGACTATAATCAACATATATACATGCATGGTGTTGTCCTTGTCCTGCTATTGCCGATCTAGGTTGTATTGACTTCTTGGTCACGGTGGTGGCTGAGGTGATGACGTGAGGTAGGCTTAAGATTTTCTTCAGGGCTTTTTTGTTTTTGCAAATTTGTTTGTGAATATTTTAACATTGACCACAGTGTTGTAGTTAAAAAGCGGGTCCCCAATGTGGATTTGGTCTAGGGAATAGGATATTGTCCCCAACCCCGTTGTATCCTATGGGGAATAAATTAGTTAGGTAAATATACCCAAGGGGGAGTTTTTCGCCGATACCCACCCTTTAATAGATCCCCATGGATATGGTGGGTATGGGGCCCAATTGCCATCCCTAATCCCGGGTGTATTGGTTTAGGTGACAGAGTTGCGAAGTTCAAGTAAGGTGGGGCGGGCATGGTGCTCGAACAGCGACGCCGGCAAGAGAGAGAACAAATGCAGATAAATTTGTATTAATGAACGTGCGGGGTCCGGAGGGCGCGCTTTCAAGAACGGGGGGCAAAGGAGAAGCGGCTGGAAGTGCCGGAGTCTCACGCGGCTATCGTACACATGATGAATAATAGCTTAGAGGACTACGATGATACTCACTGTACCACTTCAAGAGCATCAATCTCATGGCACCATTACAGGTTATTTATCATGTACCAATCTAGAGACAAGCTTTTTTTGTGAAATATGGGCGTGCATAATGGGAGTTGTCCATGTTTGACGTGGATGGATGCGAGAAGCTCGTGAATATTGTCGAGGAAGTCTTTGAAAGAGGTACTACGACAGTATGAGTTTCACGATGCTCATAGAAAAAAGTATTCTCCATTTTTAATTAATCATGCTTGTACTATTATTATGTTGGGTCTTGTATGTTGGGGTTGTCTAAATGTACTAAGTACAAGTATACCTGAATGTACCAGGTACGAGTATACAGTTGTCCACTTAATATACCGGGTATAAGTATGCCTGAATGTACTAGGTACAAGTAGATGGTTGTCCGCATAATATACCAGGTACGAGAGTATCCTTGTGGCGTCCGAATGTACTAAGTCCAATTACTATGCGTTGATTGTATCAGGTACATATATGTTTGTGATAGGTTAGTGTACCAGGTGTGAGTTATGAGTAACAACCAATATTACTACCCAACCTAGTGCATCGTATCCGAGTAGTCCTCCTTGCCAGAAGGGTCGTCGGACAACTCATAGTTCTTGTATATTTACTCCATATTTGAATCCATTGTTTTAGAGAGGAAAAGACAACAAAATTTAGCATAAGCAATTCAATTAACACTTGCTGGGCATGATAACTATCGTATGGACAAATGATGCCTTTGTTGTCAAAGAGTTGTTATATGCCCACCTGGAAAATTTGCATGAATGTACTAGGTATAAGTATATAAATATACAATTGTCCACTTAATGTACCAGATGCAAGTATACATAAATGTACCAAGTACAAGTATACATAAATGTACCAAGTACAAGTATATGGTTGTCCATTTAATGTACCAGGTACAAGTATGCAGGAATGTACCAGGTACAAGTAGACGGTTATATACTTAATGTATCAGATAGAAGAGTATCCTTATGGTGGCCAAATGTACCAAGTCCAATTAGTGTGCATTGATTGTATCATATATATGTATATATGTTTGTGATGGGTTAATGTACCAGGTAAAAATTATAGGTAACAAACAATATTACTGCCTAATATTGTGCATCTCATCCGAGTAGCCCACCTCGACGGAAGAGTCATCGGACGACTAAACATAGTGCTTGTATATTTACCACATATTTGAATCCATTATTTCATAGAGGAACATACGGGAAATTTTAGCACGAGCAATCAAACTAACACTTGTCAGACATGGTGATTACCATTTGGGTGAATGATACCTTTGACGTTGATGGAATAGTGGTTTGGACCAGCGGAGGAGGAAAAGTGTCCCGGGTGTATCGATCTAGGTGACGGAGTCATGGAGTTAAAGTATGGGCGGGGCAACCAGGGTGTTGGAATGGCGGCGCCGGCAAGAGAGAAAACAGATGCAGACAAAGTTATATTAAGGGATGTACATGGGTCCTTGAGGTGCGCTTTTAAGCACAAGTTTAAGTACTGGGGCAAGAGGAGGAGCGGCCCGGGTGCCGGAGTCCTACACGACTATCATACGCATGATGAATAACAGGTCTGACGACTGCGATGATACCCTCTATACCACTGCAAGAGCATCATTCTCATGGCACAATTACATGCTGGGCGCTCATCCTTATCTCAAGGGAGGAGACAAGCTTGTGTTCACGACATACGGGTATGCACAATAAGAGTTGTTCGTATTTGATGTAGACGGATGTGAGAAGCTCATGAATGTACCAATACAAGTATGCCTGGATGTACGAGGTACAAGTAGTTGTGCACATAATGTACCAGGTACAAGACTATCCTTGTGGCGACTAAAATGTACCAAGTCCAATTATTGTGCGTTGATTGTACCAGGTACATGTATGTTTGTGATGGGTTAATGTATCAGGTACAAGTTATGAGTAACTTCCAATGTTACTGCCCAAAATGGTGCATCTCATCCGAGTGGTCCTCATCATCAAAAGAGTCGTCGGGACTCAACATTTGTGCTGATGAAGACTAAGAGTCTATACAAATCCGAAAGGTGCGGATGAGCTTATTGTGCTTGGCATTGCACTGTAAATCTTATTCTATAAAGGTATGATTTAGTATCATAGCTCAGTCTGCCTAGATATATGGTAGATGTGTGTGGGCATATTCATGTGAAAACCAGTTTGATCCATCGTATCACCAACCTGGTACATTTAGCATACACAATTATACTTGGACCTGCTATATTCTGCCGACGCAAGCATACTTGAACCTAGTACATTCAACCAACATAACCATTTTTAGACCTGGTACATTCAAGTCATCTACTTGGACATGCTGCATTCACCGAACATAACCATACTTAAACCTGGTACAATCAGCGGATACACCAATAGTTGGACCTTATACATTCACCATAAACATACTTGAGCCAGGTACATTCACCCGACACAAACATAATTAGACCTGGTAAATTTGGCCGGAACAAAATTCAACACCAATATAAGATTCCTATCAATCAAAATAGATAAAATGTACGTCGAGTGTAAGCTACAAGCTAATGCATAAGTACTTCGACCTGGTTCATTCCCGACGCAATCATACTTTGACCTATGACATTCATCTGACATGACCATACTTGGACCTTATACGTTCAGCGAATACAACTATACTTGTCGAACCATTCAACTATATTGTATATCGATTGGCCACATCAACGCATTTCACCTCGGAACTTGTACTTGGAATAGAGCCAGCCTGTGGACATAACCCTACTTGCACCTTACGTCTAGCGGACACAACTCCACTTGGACTTGGTACGTTTAGCGGACACAACCCTTCTTGAACCTTGTACATTCAGCCGACACAACCATACATGGACCTCGTACATTCACCCGACTCAACCTTACTTAGACCTCATTCACCCGACACAACCATATATGGAGCTGGTAGATTCACCATACTCAACATTACTTGGACCTGGTACATTCACTCAACAGAATTGGTCGCATGTTTATTTTTCTTCTTATTTTCGTTGCAAATGACGGGGACGAAGGAGTACTCGCATCATACAGTTACATGAAGTTTGCGTAAAGTGGGAACAGGAACCGGTTGAAACTTTGGGTCGGTTGACCGGCAGCTAGAGCCGACCTTTTTTCTTAGATCTATAGCTTAGGGGTATGAATATCTCCGATGTATCCAAATATGTACCGAGCACATGTAAGTTTGATTCGGATCGACACGTGGCGAGGAGGCAAGAGTTTTTTTTAGAAAAGGAGGATGGCCCCCGGCCTCTGCATCTGGAAGATGCATACGGCCATTTTATTGATTATTCTCGAGGACCTTACAAAGTATTACAAAAATGTGTCTGAATCCACCATCTTGGCAACACATGCCGCTACTCCTATCCAAAATGATGAAGGGGTGCTAGCTGGGCCACTACCCAAACCACTCACCTAAGCCTAACATCAAAAGCCGGAAGCCGAAACATATTCGGAAGCCCCAACCGAGCCACATACCGGGTCTGGGGCACAATCCGGTCAGACGCACTCGTGTGTCGTCGCCGCCATCTTCCACAGGTCCGTCTTCAGATCATATTGAAGCTTCTACCTTGTCTGGCCACTCTGCCATCGACGTCACCATGACGCCAGACATCAACCTCCTCCTGCGCGAGTCCATCTCCGTGCATCGGACGCCGAGCCTCCACAGCGCCATGCCACCGATATCCGCCGCCATCGATGTGTGAGATGAAGCACCGCTCCACCATCCCCCCAGCCAGCACTTACTCCAAAACGATGCCCCCAGGAGGGAAAGCGATAAAACGTCATCATCGTCCGATCCGGAAGACCCAGATCTAGGGTTTCCCCCAGAGCATCCCGAGCCTGATGACGCAGACTGCAATGATAATGCCTCGACAAGGGAACGACATCTAAGACGCATGAATTCCTTATCTGGGCACATGAACTAGATGCGGTTGTCTCTAGCAGCCCCCCCCCCCCCCCCCCCCCCCAACTGTACGTAGTGCATATGAGCAATGTATGTCTCAAAAGTCGCATACTCGTATGTTATATATATCAGGAAAAAGTAATCCTATACCCGACACGTTACCATACATGTAACGGGCACATGCACGTTTCAGCCATCTGGATAGGCATATGTCGAAGAGCATGCGAGACCTGCCGGGCACATCAATTCGACTGAGTGCCATGTGGCAATAAAATTTAATGGTTGTACCTGTCAATGGCCTTTTCAAGGTTGTTTGGAAACTCGGTCAACCACTTTGTCCCTATATATCTGGGCTACCCGCAAATTCTCATGTCCGCCATATATATTAGGAAGATACGAGGGCTCGCGGGTGCCCGATCAGACAACCACGTAGGACGCGGACCATCGTAGACCATCTCTTCTTTTACTTTATTCTTTCTCTTTATACGTAAATGAGGGTTTAAAACAAACACCGATCGAACACGTCTTCTGGAATTCGAGGAGAAAAAATAGAGGGGCCCGGTTGCAAAAAACAAAACCTGATATTTTGGAACCATAATTCCAGTTATGTTAGTTCTATGGTATTTACCGACTTGTTGTGGATGATAATTTAACAATTGTTAGACTGTAGATTAATATTGTATCTGAGTGGACAGGATGATTTTCAAAATTAATCAAAAGTGTCTTAATTACTCGGCCGTACTATTATAATTAATTGCGATTCTATCAAAACTAAAGACCCTTGGAAACACCAATGACCATGATAACCTAACAGAAACCTTTTCGAATAAAATGTCAATCTTACAGATAGCATTGAAAGAAGAAAATGTTAGTCTTACAGATAGCATTAAAATGCGAGGCATCTGTCCACGTGCTTAAAAGGAGGCCCCTCCCGTACTAGGAACATCATCATGGCCCACTTGGTGGCTCATGATTCGCCCAGAACTAAATGTGCACATTGAGGACAAGTTCTAGGACCAAATAGTTGCCTTTCGCAAGTTGTAGGACCGAATCATCACATCCTAGACAAGTTCTAGGACCTGAAGTGCTACTACCTCAAAAAAGGATGTTATTGGTACAAGATCACATCTGTTCTTGGCATAGTAAAAGAAAAAGCCTGTTCTTGGTACAAGATCACATTGCGTCATGATGATGTTCCTAGTACGGGAGGGGCCTCCTTTTAAGCACGTGTTCGATCGGTGTTCGTTTTAAACCCTCATTTATGTATAAAGAGAAAGAATAAAGTAAAAGAAGAGATGGTCTACGATGGTCCGCGTCCTACGTGGTTGACTGATCGGGCACCCGCGAGCCCTCGTATCTTCCTAATATATGTGGTGATCGGGAGGCCGCGCGATGTTGTTGCCGCCTGCAGTGGCACTGTCAGCTGCGAGACGGTTGTTGAACTGCGGACTGGCGCCTCGAGTCGTCGTCTGAGTGTTGGTTTGTCTTGACAGGAACATCTCTGCTTGGTGCTAATGGGTGCTGACTGTTGGGTAGAGATCCCTGAAGGCAAAGGAACAGACGTGTCACAAAACGAACGAGGAATTCAAAGGGTTTGTTCAAATTTTATGATCATAATACCAATTTCATATGATCAGCCACAGCCGGCAAAACAGAGAAAGTAGAGAGAAAACACGGTAATAAACAGTAAGCAAGAAAGCACCTATTTCAGAGCCTTAAACTATCATTCGCTGCGTTTAGAAAAAATGTAAATTGTACTCTGCTGATTTATCTAGTTTTTACCATGAACCTGGTTGGTACTAGAAAAGTGTCTTACACTTGCTCCATTAAATACCAATAATAATGGTAAACAGGCTTACCAGCCACCTTGCTTTAACTAGTCGTACAAAACGTTGTTTAAATAGAAAAATTACAGTGCCCCCAACCATTTGAAAAAACTACAGTACATTCTCTAAGTCCAGTTCATAAAATTGACCACTCATGCATAGACTAAAGGAAATTCAACTATGCCCAGCTCCATGGTCACAAAAGGTAAACATTTCAAATGCGGGTATGTGAATGGTGATAAGAAGAAAAACTCAATGAATCACATCAGTCATTCAGGTTTGTTACATGTGGAACAATATGGTTCAGCACAAAACTAATTCTATCATTTAGCAAAGAAGCATAATGCTACTGTATTACTACTAGTTTTCTTTTTCCAGAGCAAGGAACAAGACTGAATATACACAATTTCACATAGCTGCTTACCTTCTTCCCTTCAGCGCTGTACTGTGATGATTTTATGTCCAAAGGCTTGAAAGAAAATGCACCGGGACCATCTTCAATTGAGGGAGGTTCAAGCCTAGTATTATTGTTGTTATTGGTGTCACCAAGCATGAGTAACTTCCCCGATGTTGGCGAGGCCTCTGCCCTGAATCACAGCATTATAAAACGTTCAGGTACTAGCTTCAGTATCAGGTTGTCTGATGTTTAATTTGAAATTGCATACTCTTGAGTTCATTCAAACATGAAAAGGAGCAGAAATATACAAACTTTCATTTGCTTTTATTTTGGTAACGGTAATAAAATCTCCTCAGAGTTTGTCAAGAAAGAAAAATCTCCTAGGGAATATATAGGTAGGTTGTTTGGTGGCAATCACAAAGTAAACTTCCATGGACTTACAGAAATGTCAAAAGTTCAGTAAAGCAAGCATACTTAACCTGCCAATCTAGCATCCGACTGACAAAATCAAGAACAATCCCTACACTATGACGCTGGAAATCACAAGCATGAAAATCAAAACACGATCACCATGGCATTAGAGTGGAACACAGGCGATTCCACCAGCGACGCAGGGATGAGGCCGGGCTGGATGGCCAGGTAAGGCGACTGGGCTCCTGAATATTCGCTGTCACGCATGTTGAGCTTGGCGACGCTGAACCCAGCTCTGGCCTGCATCCGCTCGGAGAGGCTGCTCCTGGAACTGGACCTCTGGCCGAAGTGTGGCGTCGCCGACATCGGCTTCCCTTACTCCTGAGGCGAGCCCACGGCCATTGAAAGGCCGTGCCTCTCGAACCCAGCCCCCTCGGAGCCGTCGTTGCCGGCGCAATCCTCCACCAGGGGGTCCGCGGGGACGGGTCGGTGAGGAAGCTCGGCAGCATGCTGCAATCTGGCCTTGGGCTCTGGTCCTTCCACTCCATGGCTATGTGGGTGTGGCCGTCCATCTCAGCATGGAACCTGCATTCACAGAGAGCCAAGAAACATCACGCATTCGGTGATAAATAAAATTCAGTAAAGACAGTGGGGAAGAAACACCATCAACGACAAGAACGGAGAACACATTTATAAACAAAAATAACACAAATGATCATCAGAGCGGTGCGGTACAACACATATATGTTGGAAAAAACAAGGCAAGCACACACAACGAACAAGAGCAGCACCTTATATGTCCTGAATAATGCATATAACTCTAATTGGCGACAACTACACAGTACGGGACACCTAACTTGTCAAGAACGAACCCAGGAATCATCCAAAGACAGCTCCCAGCTCAGCTGCATACCTGCGTTTCCAACCTCCAGCTGACTGCCATGACGAAGGATTCGTCTCGTCCTGTCCGAACTTGGGTACCTCGGCCGCTTGCGTGTCACCCCCAAACGGATCGGAAGTGGTACCGTTGACAACTTCGGATCTGGAAAAGAAAGAAGTCGTTTTGGTTCAATGTATTGGAGGAGATCAGAGAAATCGTCATTAGTTTCAAGGAGTAGGCCATCACTAACCTGGAGATTGGCTCCAAATCCAGATTGGCGGCGATTGATGCCAGCATGCCTTCCATTTGCGAGTCACGACGGTGGAGCAGCTCGGTGAATCCTGTTGCCATATCATCCCCACCAGGATCGACGAACTCCATTGGAACCTAAGCTGTGGTGCGTGGGGCGGAGTGTTTGTTGGCGAGGTGTAAGGGGGTGGGGAACAGAGATGTGGACGACGATGAGCTTCAAGGCGATACGTCTTTTCATCTATTGGAATCGCGGGCCGGCACGTTTCTCTCTTTCCCTTTCGGCTGACCGACAACGACAAGACATCTCCAAGTCTCGGCTTCTAGGCGGAATCCACCCACGACGCCCACTGCTAGACTAGGCCCAGATTTGTTTGAACTGTGCCCAGCCTCCCGCTGTTAACGACGGACGCGCCTGCTAAACAAAACCACGGTACAGTAGGTGGTACATATCCCTAGACAGTGCAGAGTGGACGTGCGGTGCTGATAACCGGGTGCCCAGGCACCCGGGTACTGAAAATACTATCTCGGCTGTTTATCACCTTGCTGGCCGTCGGTGTGGCGGCGCGGAGGGCCGGCAACTTGCAGCAGCAGCACTAGCTCCAACCGAAGAAGATCACATCTGAATGTTGGGATCATTTTGATAAAACTTACAAGACGGTGGTGACAAATGAACAGAAAATTAAGGAAGCATGGGCCAAATACAAGTATTGCACTTATGAAGCAAAGAGAAATAGCAAGAATTGAACATCAGTCTTCTTGAACCATATTAAGATGCATAGAGAAATAGCAAGTATGTTTAATTCCTCTTGGTCATTACTGGTATTTTATTTATGCAAAGCGACAATAATGTTTCACAAATTTCTATTCTGTTTGGTACATAGGACAATCAAGGAATGGATATTGAATAAGTGGCTGATCAACTACTTCAGGAGCAAGTAATTTAGGTATGCAGTTATACCAGCAATTCACTAATGTATATTAGTATATACTTACCTAGCTTCTATCTTCTTTGCACATATAGATTAATTTTACTAATATATGACCTACTTGTTTCTTGAATATGTGCGTTGCTAGTTACCGGTCATATTTTACTAATATAATTTAATTATCCATGCATACTCTCATGCTAGTTTTTGTTGCACGTGAGAAAGCGAATTCCATATAAAAGCCATAAGTACATGCATGTTGTGCGCATACATCAATACATGTACATAGTACATGCATATAATATGTGATGCCTCATGTTTCTCTTCTCTCTATATATACACACACTAAAAATCTGCATATTAAATCATGTGTAGGCATACACCTCACTACCTCAGAATTAATGTGTGTTTGAATTACTTAGTTCACCACAACTAATTAGAAAATATTTCTTTGATTATCAAGTGCGGCATCTAAATATCTTATATCATTCTCACAGGGTGCTGCAAGTGGACTGGTTGAAACACCACGTTGAAGAGAATTCAAGGACGTGTTATGGGCTTCTACTTGATCAACTACTTGGCTTTTATAATAAATAAAAACTTCAACAGACCTTTTGATTAAGTATTTCTTAAGTACGACCAGTCAGAGGCGGAACTAGGATTTCTCAAAGCCTAGGGCTAAAACTAAGTGACTAAAAATAACGTCAAATACCAAGCATACCAGTGTGTGTTAGAAGTATACCAAAAATTCACATTAAAGATGAAATATGAATTCATTATTACCACGAGGGAAAATTTAATGAAGAGTTGCTTAATTTGAGGCCATCGTTTCTTCACTAGCAATATTAGAAGGGCCGGAGTTGCAAACACAAAATCGTGTATTTAAAATCAAGACAATGTACATAGACCAAGTCAATTGTTCATACGAATAGTGCCAGAAAAAGGGGAAAACTTAATATACCATTATCACGAAGTGCAAAAGGTAATAGCCCCTTGTGTTTCTTCATTCAGTTTATGGAGACCGGGGTCAATATTAATGTCATCTGGATTAAGCTCCACACATGTTTTATTTATTTATTTATTTGCATTACTAGCTCCCGCTCCTGCTGATTCTGGTATTGTTGGATGTAGGCTGGTGGGAACTTGCTTCAAAAGAAATTCAATCGTGTGTGCGTGCGTCCGTGTGTGTGTGTCTCTTCTTTATCTTGGATTTCTATCATTTTTTCTTTTAACAAATAACTGAAATAAAATTGAGTAAAGTAATAGTATAATTTAACATCTAGATTTAGAACCCTAGATCAAATCATCCATAGCAAAAATAGATGATACAACAACTTTAAATACCTCTATAGCCGGTTGTGGGGGGGAGCAGAACAAGTGAATTGGATATGGCCAGATGGGGCTTGCTGCGATGCGGCCACGAGGCCAAGCACAGGTCCGGATCGTTCAGTTTGTCGAGCCGTCGAGGGGCTTGGGGCGGGAGGGGCTGGGGGCGGCGGATGAAACGAGGCACCGAATCAACGAGGGATATTTTGATCGACGGTGAGTGGAATTTTTCTGGTTGATCGATCGATGCCTTTGGAATCGCAACCGACCAATGACCACGTGGGCGTGGCTTCCTGCTAAGCTAGTTAGTTGGGCTGCCGCTGAGGCCTTGGGCTGGGTATTCACGTCTGGGGCTGGGCCTTTATAAATGTGAAAATTTGAAAATTTTCTACTGGATATAATGGCACTAGTTGGGCCACGCCTGGGGCTATAGCCCCAGTTGCCCTAGGCCCAGTTTCGCCCCTGCGACCAGTACTGTTTGTTGTTGCGATATTGGTGTGAGTTATGACTTTTAAAAGCTTGGCCACTCTCTAGTTTAATGTGGTTGGATAAAAACATGTTTCATATTGTTCGCAAAGTAGAAATAAGTTCATATTTCTTTGTACATATCGCCATATATTCTTTTTTTGTTTCTGGTTCAGAGTCCGTTCTGAATCCGTAGTCCGATATAATCCGCATTCGAATCCGCATCCGATCAATATCCGCTCCGCTACGAATTTGCCAAAAAAATATGGTAAAGGATATGGTAAAGGCATCATCCGATTTGATCCACACTAGTTTTAACACAAATACGCTAAAAACATGTATGAAGAGGGATGGTGAGATGAGAATGCATGAAGAATGAGAATGCAACCAAACGCACCTTAATTTACTCTGCCTCTAGCTAGTGTAGTGCTTTACTCACTTGTTGGCGTTTAATGATGACCCTCCATCTTCATGCATGTGTTTGCTTTGCCTTGCTCCAGTGAATGAAGAAAGGCAGCAACCGAGATGTGTTTGAATCTCAACGTACTGTGTATGTGAGCAGGTTCGCCGTCTTGACTTGCCTAAAGCTGATCTGAGCAGGGATCGGATGGGATGCTCTTTTGCTCGCTAAGCTACTGCGGTATGTATGCATCAAGCACTAGCAGCTCATCACAGGGAACTTGGGTGTATTGAAGGACTTTATTTTAAATACTTTGAAAATCACATTTAAGGTTTCAAAGAATTCTGAAAAAAATTCTACGCGATCATATGGATATATATTACACATGTGTAAAGTTTGGTAATGAAATAAGTAAATATGCGACCTATACAAAAATGACAGAATGGTGATTTCCAAATAGTGAATAATGCATGCACTGTTCATCTTTCCAAAATCACGATTTTGTCATTTTTGTGTAACTCACATGGTTACTTATTTCAGCATCAAAATTTACACATGTGTAATATACATTCATATAAACATGTTAATTTGTTTTCAGAATTTTTTGAAACTTTAAAATAGCATTTTGGCACAGTTCACAAAATAGGGCTCCAACGCACCTGGGTTCCAAAGTGACTTTTTGCTCATCACAGGTCCATCTATATATACGTTCTCGTGTGCGCGAATAAAATAGACAGACCGACGACCGCATTATGGGCGACTCCACGAATTCACCTCTCTCTCCCGGCCGGCGTTAGCTCCTCTTTCTTACGGTCAATCCATCGCCTTTTTCATTTCTTTTTTTTTCTTTGCAGAGGGGACAAGTCCAAAGTCCTTTTTCTAAACATGAAATGACTTCTGCTCAATCTCAATCTAGTCTTAGGAAGAAAAAAAATCTAATCTAAGGGAAAAAACGACTTCTTTCTTTGTTCTTGATGGGGTGATAAAAATACAAGTATGTACCTTCGCATGCTCTCTCTCTCTCTCTCTGATAAAATGAAAAATATATAACTGTGTACCAATAAAAATTGACACATGATAAATTTAACAAGAAAGTGATCACATTGTACGACACTATATATGCATGCATGAATGATAAAAGATGGTTTGATAAGAACAAGCCGCCGCAACCATCACCTATTAATCCCGGTTGGTGAGGGCCTTTTGTCCCGGTTCTTGAACCGGAACTAAAGGGTCGTTACTAATGCCCTAGACCTTTAGTCCCGGTTCTAACAGGAACCGGGACAGATGAGCCTCCACGTGGCCGGTGCGCTGAGCCCAGGCAGGAGGGCCTTTGGTCCCGGTTGGTGGCATCAACCGGGACCAAAAGGCATCCACGCGTCAACATTTCAGTCGCTGGGGGTTTTGTTTTTTTTTTTGAAAGGGGGGTGGTTGGGGGTTTTGGGGGGTTAATTTAGGTGTTTTATATATTGTGTTAGCTAGCTAATTAATAGAGAGAAGTGTCCTCTCTTATGTCCGTGCTTGGTAGACGCTACGTACTGTACATAGAGAGGCCCTCAACACGCTAGCTAGTAAGAAAATGAAGGAAACTATTAAGTACAGAAGTTCGTCATGCATACCGAGAGAAATGATCGATCGACCTCTCCTTCTCCGAGAGATTGGTCGAACAACAAATTTTCGTATTATCTATCCGACGCTACTAGCTACATACATATACAATATGTAAGATCTCTTACAATCCCCTAGCATTTGAAATCAACTTTCACATGGTATTCTCCGGCTTTATTGATGATGTGGTTAAGAAAGAATCCCACCAATTCCTCTTGAATTGCTTTCATGCGATCTTGTTCTAGGAGTTCATTCCGCATCTGCCACGTCTAATTTGAAGAAGGGGGTTAATACATATATGAATGAAACTCAACAGAAATAATGGTGTAATAAAATGAAATTGTGAATATTATTGCTTACGCACTTCATATTGTCTCTTAGAGTAGCCCCGCTTATTTTTCAAAGTCGCGTTGTAGATGAACTCGCACATGTAGTATCCATAGAAATTATTCCCTTCTTCCTGCCACAAGCACTTTACGAGAAATAGAGGTCAATTAAACTGATAATGAAGCATTATAAATGGCATTGTTGAAAGTATAGCTATAGAATCAACGGGAGATGTGCGCAACTAGCTAGCTAGTAGTACTTACTTTCGGGTATGTATATCGCAGCTCCTTCGGCAGTCCCGGAGCTTCTGTGGTGAACTGTTTCCAAACCCTGCAAGACAAAAAAATAATTATTATTACTTGAGATATCAGGAAATGAACAAAAAGTTGCCGATATGGTGCGATAATGATCGATTGAACTTACTTGTTGAGCAATTTAGTCATGTCCACATAGGTTTCGGGATCTTTTCGTCTCGAGTCTAAGATGGTTACTAGTCCCCGCTCAAGCTTAATATCTTTAGTCATGTCCACGTAGGTTTCGGGATCTTTTCGTCTCGAGTCTAAGACGGTTACTAGTCCATGCTCAAGCTTAATCTCCAGAAGAACATAGTGGAAGCTGCGCACGCATGCATAACTCATAAATTACATTACTATAACCTCGCTCGAGTAATAAGGGAAACCGAATATGCACACGACAGTAACACTCACTTGAAGTTGTAAGGAAAGAGTATTAAATCTTTGTTTTGATTTTTGATCAACGATTGTAGCAAGTTGGCCTCGGCCTCTGCGGCCTTCTTTTTAACCTGAAATTCATCTATGATATTTGTGTTAATGAACCCAATATCATACATTTCTTGTTTTTTGCACTCGATGATCTTCAATCTACATAATATAGAAAGGATAATTAATTATAAATACATGCAATGAAAGAGCCGAGCTATATATAGAGACTTAATGACAGAAATAGTACTTACAGACAGTAGCAAAAGACCGTTAATTTATCGAGGGTCTTTTGATTGAAGAACTCGAAGAACTCAAATGGAACAGGCAATAGATCAGTTCCAACAAGGTCGTGCTCCTCTTTAATTCTCAGATACAAAGTATTCGTCCCCCCAGACTCTCTACAGGCTTTCATGTACAAATTATGGAATCTTTGCATCATCGTTGCTAGAGATTTTTCATCTTTGACGAGAGGCTTCCCGTACTCGTATATGTGTTCGTCCACCTCCAAGAAATCAAAATGTACATTGTCAGGCAGGTAATCTACAAGATTGTTATAACCGGGCACCGTCCCCGGAGCATTAGCGACGATGTCGCTAGACACATTGAGCGGGGGGCACGATTGCTTTGCTTGTTCGCCGAGCTGCGCAATTTTTTTCCCAGCTGCTCGTTCTTTTAACCTTTGATCACTGGCAGTACTTCCCGACCGGTTAGCTTCGAGATATGTCTTTTCAGTAATGCGCTCATAGTTGGTTTTCGACGGAGACTTTGGTGGTTTCCTCAGGGCATCGATAGTGCGATTTTCTTTCACCGGATCTACATTCTCCTCCGGAGGTGGATGTCTCTTTGCTTTCAACCCTTCAAAGAAGTCCTTCACTTCGGTCTGCACGATGTTCGCGTTTTCCTCCTCGGTCCTCTCGTACAGTAACTTCTCTAGAGGCTTGAGAGATGGACCGTATCTGTATTGCCTCCCGCCTCTGGCTGTATTGCTAGACGCCGGAGCAGGCAGAGCGGCTGCGGCTGTCTTCTTTCGTGCTTGCTTACAAGGCGGAGAAGGACTACGATGCGCCGGAGCAGCCGGGGCGGCGATGGGTCTCTTCCGCCCTTGCTGGCGAGGCGGAGAAGGAGGAGGCAGCTGGCTGATACGTCTCCAACGTATCTATAATTATTGATTGTTCCATGCTATTATATTACCCCTTTTGGATGTTTATGGGCTTTATTTTACCCATTTATATCATTTTGGGACTAACCTACTAACCGGAGGCCCAGCCCATATTGCTGTTTTTTTTCCTATTTCAGTATTTCGAAGAAAAGGAATATCAAACGGAGTCCAAACAGAATGAAACCTTCGGGAGCGTGATTTGTGGAACGAATGTGATCCGGAGAGCTTGGAGTGCAAGCCAAGAAGCTCCCAAGGACCCCACGAGATAGGGGGCCGCCCCCCCTGTAGGGCGCGCCTCCTGTCTCGTGGACCCCTCGGGCGGCCACCGACGTGTTGGGGAACATAGCAGAAATTCAATATTTTCCTACGTGTCACCAAGATCTACCTATGGAGAAACCAGCAACGAGGGGAAGAAGAGTGCATCTACATACCCTTGTAGATCGCTAAGCGGAAGCGTTCAAGTGAACGGGGTTGAAGGAGTCGTACTCGTTGTGATCCAAATCACCGGAGATCCTAGTGCCGAACGGACGGCACCTCCGCGTTCAACACACATACAGCCCGGTGACGTCTCCCATGCCTTGATCCAGAAAGGAGAGAGGGAAAGGTTGAGGAAGACTCCATCCAGCAGCAGCACAACGGCGTGGTGGTGATGGAGGAGCGTGGCAATCCTGCAGGACTTCGCCAAGCACCGCGGAAGAGGAGGAGTACTTGGGAGAGGGGGAGGGCTGCACTAGAACTTGGGGTGCGGCTGCCCTCCCACCCCTCCACTATTTATAGGTGGGGGGAGAGGGGGCCGCCCCCCTAGATCTCATCTAGGGTTGGGGGCGGCGGCCAAGGGGGGAGGAGTGCCTCCCAAGTCAAGTGAAGGCCCTCCCCCTTAGGGTTTCCCCTCTCCCATGCGCATGGGCCTCGGGGGGGCTGGTGCCCCTGGACCATTAAGGCTAGGGCGCCCCCTTACAGCCCATGCTGCTGTATTGGACATGGTGGAACATCTTTCGGACCTCCGGACCCCTCCATAATCCTCCGGAACCTTCCGGAAGCTTCCCGGTACAATACCGGAAAAACCCGAACTTTTCCCGGAACCCGAACAACAACTTTCCATATATAAATATTTACCTCCGGACCATTCCGGAACTCCTCGTGACGTCCGGGATCTCATCCGGGACTCCGAACAACATTCGGTAACCACATACAAACTTCCTTTATAACCCTAGCGTCATCGAACCTTAAGTGTGTAGACCCTACGGGTTCGGGAACCATGCAGACATGACCGAGACGTTCTCCGGTCAATAACCAACAGCGGGATCTGGATACCCATGTTGTCTCCCACATGTTCCACGATGATCTCATCGGATGAACCACGATGTCAAGGACTCAATCGATCCCGTATACAATTCCCTTTGTCTAACGGTATTGTACTTGCCCGAGATTCGATCGTTGGTATACCGATACCTTGTTCAATCTCGTTACCGGCAAGTCTCTTTACTCGTTCCGTAACACATCATCCCGTGATCAACCCCTTGGTCACATTGTGCACATTATGATGATGTCATACCGAGTGGGCCCAGAGATACCTCTCCGTTTACACGGAGTGACAAATCCCAGTCTCGATTCGTGCCAACCCAACAGACACTTTCGGAGATACCTGTAGTGCACCTTTATAGCCACCCAGTTACGTTGTGATGTTTGGTACATCCAAAGCATTCCTACGGTATCCGGGAGTTGCACAATCTCATGGTCTAAGGAAAAAAATACTTGACATTAGAAAAGCTTTAGCATATGAACTACATGATCTTTGTGCTAGGCTTAGGATTGGGTCTTGTCCATCACATCATTCTGCTAATGATGTGATCCCGTTATCAACGACATCCAATGTCCATGGTCAGGAAACTGTAACCATCTATTGATCAACGAGCTAGTCAACTATAGGCTTACTATGGACATGGTGTTGTCGATGTACCCACACATGTATCTGAGTTTCCTATCAATACAATTATAGCATGGATAACAAACGATTATCATGAACAAGGAAATATAATAATAACTAATTTATTATTGCCTCTAGGGCATATTTCCAACAGTATCCCACTTGCACTAGAGTCAATAATCTAGTTCACATCGCCATGTGATTAACACTCATAGGTCACATCACCATGTGACCAACATCCAAAGAGTTTACTAGTGTCACTAAACTAGTTCACATCATCATGTGATTAAGACTCAATGAGTTCTGGGTTTTGATCATGTTTTGCTTGTAAGAGAGGTTTTAGTCAATGGGTCTGCAACATTCAGATCCATATGTACTTCGCAAATCTCTAGGTCATATTGTAAATGCTGCTTCCACGCTCCACTTGGAGCTATTCCAAATGGTTGCTCCACTATACGTATCCGGTTTGCTACTCAGAGTCATTCGGATAGGTGTTAGAGCTTGCATCGACATAACCCTTTACGTCAAACTCTTTATCACCTCCATAATCGAGAAACATATCCTTATTCCTCTAAGGATAATTTTGACCGCTCTCTGGTGATCCACTCCTTGATCACCTTTGTACCCTCTTGCCAGATATGTAGCAAGGCACACATCAGGTGCGGTACACAGCATAGCATACTGTAGAGCCTATGTCTAAGGCATAGGGGACGACCTTCGTCCTTTCTCTCTTTTCTGCCGTGGTCGAGCTTTAACTCTTAACTTCATACCTTACAACTCAGGCAAGAACTCCTTCTTTGACTGATCCATCTTGAACACCTTCAAGATCATGTCAAGGTATGTGCTCATTTGAAAGTACCATTTAGCGTTTTTGATATATCCTCATAGATCTTGATGCTCAATGTTCAAGTAGATTAATCCAGGTTTTCTATTGAAAAACACCTTTCAAATAACCCTATATGCTTTCCAAAAATTCTACATCATTTCTGATCAACAATATGTCAACAACATATACTCATCAGAAATTCTATAGTGCTCCCACTCACTTCTTTGGAAATACAAGTTTCTCATAAACTTTGTATAAACCCAAAATCTTTGATCATCTCATCAAAGCGCACATTCCAACTCCGAGATGCTTACTCCAGTCTTTAGAAGGATCGCTGGAGCCAGCATACCTTTTAGCATCCTTAGGATCGACAAAAACTTTCTGATTGTATCACATACAACCTTTCCTTATGAAGACTGGTAAGGAAACTCGTTTTGACATCCATCTGCCAGATTCCATAAATGCATCTAATGCTAACATGATTCCGACGGACTTAAGCATCGCTATGGATGAGAAAATCTCATCGTAGTCAACTCCTTGAACTTGTGAAAAACTCTTCGCCACAAGTCGAGCTTCATAGACGGTGACATTACCATCCACGTCCGTCTTCTTATTAAAGTTTATCTCAACGGCTTGCCGATCATCGGGCAAGTCCACCAAAGTCCATGCTTTGTTCTGATACATGGATCCTATCTCGGATTTCATGGCTTCTAACCATTTGTCGGAATATGAGCCCACCATCGCTTCCCCATAGCTCGTAGGTTCATTGTTGTCTAGCAACATGACCTTCAAGATAGGATTACTGTACCACTCTGAAGTAGTACGCATCCTTGTCACCCTACGAGGTACGGTAGTGACTTGATCCAAAACTTCATGATCACTATCATAAGCTTCTACTTCAATTGGTGTAGGCGCCACAGGAACAACTTCCTGTGCTCTGCTACATACTTGTTGAAGTGACGGTTCAATAACCTCATCAAGTCTCCACCATCCTCCCACTCAATTCTTTCGAGAGAAACTTTTCCTCGGGAAAGGACCTAATTCTAGAAACAATCCTTTTTGCTTCCGGAACTGAGACTGGAGGTATACCCAACTGTTTTGGGTGTCCTATGAAGATGCATTTTATCCGCTTTGGGTTCGAGCTTATCAAGCTGAAACTTTTTCACATAAGCGTCGCAGCCCCAAACTTTTAAGAAACGACAATTTAGGTTTCTCCAAACCATAGTTCAAATGGTGTCGTCTCAACGGAATTACGTGGTGCCCTATTAAAGTGAGTGCGGTTGTCTCTAATGCCTAACCCATAAATGATAGTGGTAATTCGATAAGAGACATCATGGTACGCATCATATCCAATAGGGTGCAACTATGATGTTTGGACACACCATCACACTATGGTGTTCCAGGCGGTATTTATTGTGAAACAATTTCCACAATGTCTTAATTGCGTGCCAAAGCTCGTAACTCAGATACTCATCTCTATGATCATATCATAGACATTTTATCCTCTTGTCACGATGATCTTCAACTTCACTCTGAAATTACTTGAACCATTCAATAATTCAGACTTGTGTTTCATCAAGTAAATACACTCAGTATCTACTCAAATCATCCATGATGTAAGAACATGACGATATTCACTGCATGCCTCAGCACTCATTGGACTGCACACATCAAAATGTGTTACTTCCAACAAGTTGCTATCTTGTTCCATCTTACTGAAACCGAGGCTTTTCAGTCATTTTGCCCATGTGGTATGATTTGCATATCTCAAGTGATTCAAAATCAAGTGAGTCCAAACGATCCATCTGCATGGAGTTTCTTCATGCGTATACACCAATAGACATGGTTCGCATGTCTCAAACTTTTAAAAAACGAGTGAGTCCAAAGATCCATCAACATGGAGCTTCTTCATGCGTTTTATACCAATATGACTTACATGGCAGTGCCACAAGTAAGTGGTACCATCATTACTATCTTATATCTTTTGGCATGAAAATGTGTATTACTGTGATCGAGATTCAATAAACCATTCTTTTAGGTGCAAGACCATTGAAGGTATTATTCAAATAAATAGAGTAACCATTATTCTCCTTAAATGAATAACCGTGTTGCGATAGACATAATCCAATCATGTCTATGCTCAACGCAAACACCAAATCACAATTATTCTGGTTTAATACTAATCTTGATGGTAGAGGGAGCGTGCGATGTTTGATCACATCAAACTTGGAAACACTTCCAACACATATCGTCAGCTCACCTTTAGCTAGTCTCTGTTTATTCCGTAGCCTTTTATTTCGAGTTACTAACAATTAGCAACCGAACCGGTATCTAATACCCTGGTGCTACTAGGAGTACTAGTAAAGTACACAATAACTTAATGTATATCCAATATACTTCTATCGACCTTGCCAGCCTTCTCATCTACCAAGTATCTAGGGTAATTCTGCTCCAGTGGCTGTTCCCCTTATTACAGAAGCACTTAGTCTCGGGTTTGGGTTCAACATTGGGTTTCTTCATTAGAGCAGCAGCTGATTTGCTGTTTCATGAAGTATCCCTTCTTGCCCTTGCCCTTCTTGAAACTAGTGGTTTCACCAACCATCAATAATTGATGCTCCTTCTTGATTCTTACTTTCACGGTGTCAAACATCGCGAATATCTCAAGGATCATCATATCTAGAGAGAATTCCTTATTTGACACTCTCTTAAAATTGTGTTCCTTATTTGACACTGGAAAAAATTTCTTCCCTATATGACCTATAGTCTTAATTTCTTTCCCTATATGACACTCTAGTTCATTTTGTACATGTGAAAAGACCTTTTTGCCCCTGTACATAATGTGACCAGAAATATGTAGCATTGAGCCTAATTAGGGAAAATACGTTTCTGAGAGTGAGCACAGCTGAACATGTTATCTCCTCCGTTGGTCTTTTTTGGGATGCGTGTGTATTCTGTATACCTGAGTGCATGCATCCAATGTATTTAGAACGTATTCAGCTGTGGGTCTAGTTTCATGCGGTATGATTTGTGAGTGCGACTATTTGACGTACTTTTGTACGTGTGCTTTAATACTAAAATGCATTATTAAAAATTAATGATTTTTTAAGCACTTTTGTGTGTGCTTCGGGGATCACCTATGTGCATGACATTAGTGCATGTGCACGATATTTGCATGGCCCATGCAGGACCTATAGCTGTATGGAAGGAAGTTGCGTGCTAGCACGAACGTACGCCCGGTTCGGTGCAGCCAACATGCGTATGTATATGAACTGGGTCATACAAAGCTAGAATACATGTATTCGCTTGATCGTCAGGGTGCGCGTACGTATTTAAATATCTACACTCCGGCCGGAAAGCTGGCCGCATATATGTACACAAATACGTATAGATAACTAGACAGACCGTGAGGTCAATTAGCACATGAACCATCGAAGGCCTAGGTCATGATTTCTTAGCACAGTAGTAAATCGACTGGCATGACAATACCAGCATATATGATGTCACATATGGATTACTCGACTGATTTTTTTGGAACAACTATTATCTTGTACATATTTGTGGTCACATTATACATATGGGTAAAATGGTCTTTTCACATGAACAAAATGCACTAGAGTGTCATATAGGGAAAGAAATTAAGACTATAGGTCATATAGGGAAGAAATTTTTCCAGTGTCAAATAAGGAACATGATTTTAAGGGAGTGTCAAATAAGGAATTCTCTCTCATATCTATCCCTGATTTGTTATAGTTCATCATGAAGCTCTAGCGGCTTGGTGGCAATGACTTTGGAGAAACATCACTATCTCTGGAAGATCAACTCCCACTCGATTCAAGTGATTGTTGCACTCAGACAATCTGAGCACAAGCTCAACGATTGAGCTTTTCTCCCTCAGTTTGCAGGCTAAGAAAATCGTCGGAGGTCTTATACCTCTTGACGTGGGCACGAGCCTGAAATCCCAATTTCAGCCCTCGAAACATCTCATATGTTCCGCGACGTTTCGAAAAACGTCTTTGGTGCCTCAACTCTAAACCGTTTAACTGAACTATCACGTAGTTATCAAAACTTGTATGTCCGATGTTAGCAACATCCACAGATGATGTTTGGGGTCAGCACACTGAGCGGTGCATTAAGGACATAAGCTTTCTTCTGTCTGCATAATCGCTACTGTCAACTTTCAGCTATATTTTCTCTAGGAACATATCTAAATAGTGGAACTAAAGCGCGAGCTTATGACATAATTTGCAAAGATCTTTTGACTATGTTCAGGATAACTAAGTTCATCTCATGAACTCCCACTGAGATAGACATCCCTCTAGTCATCTAAGTGATTACATGATCCGAGTCAACTAGGCCGTGTCCGATCATCACGTGAGACGGGCTAGTCATCATCGGTGAACATCTTCATGTTGATCGTATCCTCCATACGACTCATGCTCGACCTTTCGGTCTCTTGTGTTCCGAGGCCATGTCTGTACATGCTAGGCTCGTCAAGTTAACCTAAGTGTTTCGCGTGTGTAAATCTGGCTTACACCCGTTGTATGTGAACGTAAGAATCTATCACACCCGATCATCACGTGGTGCTTCGAAATGACGAACTTTCGCAATGGTGCACAGTTAGGGGGAACACTTTCTTGAAATTTTAATGAGGGATCATCTTATTTACTACCGTCGTTCTAAGAAAATAAGATGCATAAACATGATAAACATCACATGCAATCAAATAGTGACATGATATGGCCAATATCATTTTGCTCCTTTTGATCTCCATCTTCGGGGCTCCATGATCATCATCGTCACCGGCATGACACCATGATCTCCATCATCATGATCTCCATCATCGTGTCTCCATGAAATTGTCTCGCCAACTTATTACTTCTACTACTATGGCTACCGGTTAGCAATAAAGTAAAGTAATTACATGGCGTTTGTTCAATGACACGCAGGTCATACAATAAATTAAGACAAATCCTATGGCTCCTGCCGGTTGTCATACTCATCGACATGCAAGTCGTGATTCCTATTACAAGAACATGATCAATCTCATACATCACATATCATTCATCACATTCTTCTTGGCCATATCACATCACATAGCATACCCTGCAAAAACAAGTTAGACGTCCTCTAATTGTTGTTTGCATGTTTTACGTGGCTGCTATGGGTTTCTAGCAAGAATGTTTCTTACCTACGCAAAACCACAACGTGATATGCCAATTGCTATTTACCCTTCATAAGGACCCATTTCATCGAATCCGTTCCGACTAAAGTGGGAGAGACTGTCACCCGTTAGCCACCTTATGCACCAAGTGCATGTCAGTCGGTGGGACCTGTCTCACGTAAGTGTACATGTAAGGTCGGTCCGGGCCACTTCATCCCACAATACCGTCAAAACAAGATTGGACTAGTAACGGTAAACATATTGAACAAAATCAACGCCAACAACTACTTTGTGTTCTACTCGTGCAAAGAATCTACGCAAAAGACCTAGCTCATGATGCCACTATTGGGGAACGTAGCAGAAATTCAAAATTTTCCTACGTGTCACCAAGATCTATCTATGGAGAAACCAGCAATGAGGGGAAGGAGAGTGCATCTACATATCGCTAAGCGGAAGCGTTCAAGTGAACGGGGTTGAAGGAGTCGTACTCGTCGTGATCCAAATCACCGGAGATCCTAGTGCCGAACGGACAGCACCTCCGCGTTCAACACACGTACAGCCCGGTGACGTCTCCCATGCCTTGATCCAGCAAGGAGAGAGGGAGAGGTTGAGGAAGACTCCATCCAGCAGCAGCAGCACAACGGCGTGGTGGTGATGGAGAAGCGTGACAATCCTGCAAGGCTTCGCCAAGCACCGCGGAAGAGGAGGAGTACTTGGGAGAGGGGGAGGGCTGCGCCAGAACTTGGGGTGCGGCTGCCTGAAAGCACAAGTGCTCCCTAGGTGGTTTTGGTAATTAATGACAACATATCTCTTGTTGGACTAACACTTTTATCTAGTATGTTTCAGATAAGTTCAACAATGGAGTGGCATGTACTAAAGGATGTGGGAACTCCTTCAAGATGCTAAGGATAAAGGATTGGCTCAAGCTTCAAGCTCAAGACTCTTCATTTTACATTTTAGTGATCCAAGATCACATTGAGTCTATAGGAAAAGCCAATACTATCAAGGACGAATGAGGTGTTGCTTAATGAGCCTCTTGCTTCAAAGTGCTTAGTGATATGCTCCAAATACCCTCAACTACTTTCCCACTTCCACACATATGTCTTAAACCTAAAGTCAAACTCGGCCCCACTGATTCTTTCTATCCGGCGCCACCGAGTTTGGATGTCTTATCCACTACCACAAACCCTAGGCAAATCGGTCTCACCGATAGGGATCTCGGTCTCACCAAGATGGGATTGTAATCTCTCTGTGTATGTCCATTATCAAAATCGGTCTCACCGAGTTTGAGCAATCGGTACTACCGAGATTACAATGCAAACTCTCTGGTTAACTTATTATCAAAATCGGTCCCACCGAGTTTGATAATCGGTCAAATCGAGTTTGCCTGACCAACTCTCTGGAAAGCTCATTACCAAAATCGGTCCCACCGAGTTTGTGTAATCGGTCTTACCGAGATTAAGTTATGCCCTAACCCTAACCGAATCGGTCCCACCGAATTGCATTCCGGTCCCACCGAAAACCCTAACGGTCACATTATTTGCTAAATCGGTCTGACCGAGTTTAACGATTCGGTCCCACCGAGTTTGGTAGATTGTGTGTAACAGTTAGATTTTGTGTGGAGGATATATATACCCCTCCACCTCCTCTTCATTCGTGGAGAGAGCCATCAGACTGAACCTACACTTCCAGCATCCTATTTCTGAGAGAGAACTACCTACTCATGTGTTGAGGCCAAGATATTCCATTCCTACCATATGAATCTTGATCTCTAGCCTTCCCCAAGTTGCTTTCCACTCAAACCCTATTTCCACCAGATCCAAATCCTATGAGAGAGAGTTGAGTGTTGGGGAGACTATCATTTGAAGCACAAGATCAAGGAGTTCATCATCATCGCACCATTTGTTACTTCTTGGAGAGTGGTGTCTCCTAGATTGGCTAGGTGTCACTTGGGAGCCTCCGACAAGATTGTGGAGTTGAACCAAGGAGTTTGTAAGGGCAAGGAGTTCGCCTACTTCGTGAAGATCTACCGCTAGTGAGGCAAGTCCTTCGTGGGCGACGGCCATGGTGGGATAGACAAGGTTGCTTCTTCGTGGACCCTTCGTGGGTGGAGCCCTCCATGGACTCGCGCAGCCGTTACCCTTCGTGGGTTGAAGTCTCCATCAACGTGGATGTACGATAGCACCACCTATCGGAACCACGCCAAAAACATCAGTGTCTCCAAATTGCGTTTGAATCCTCCAATCCCTTCCCTTTACATTCCTGCAAGTTGCATGCTTTATTTTCCGCTGCTCATATACTCTTTGCATGCTTGCTTGCTATATGTTGTGAATGTTAAACTTGTGCCTAAACTCCACTTAAACTTTAAAGAAACTTAAAAACTGCAACTTTGGTACTTAGTGTCTAATCACCCCCCCTCTAGACACCTCTTCTCAAGGTCCTACAAGTGGTATCAGAACTTTGGTCTCCATTGCCTTGGTTTAATCACCATTGGAGGAAGATGGATGAGTCTACTTTGGGAGTCTTAGACATAGAGTGCCTATTCTTGATGGAGAGTATTTTCGTGAGTGGAAAAATGAGATGCTTGTTATTTTCAATCAATATCATTTTAACAAGTACATTGCTAGCCCTTGTGCACCTTATGTTGATCCTATGCATCCAACCCATGATGAGTCAATTGACATGGTTAGGAATCTTAGAACTGCCGAACTTATCATTAGAGGATTGCCTAGATACTTGATTGGATGTTTGCCTACTTTTAAGTGTGCCTACACCATATGGAAATTTCTTGAGGAACGATTTCCAGATTATTCCTTGAAAAATCTAGACGAAATTCTCAATAAGTCTATTGCTTTGAGCAAAATGAATACTAGTGATCCTATGTTTGGTGATCGTCTATTTGAGCTTACAAACCTTATGTGTGCCAAAGGAAATGTTGGTATTACTTCTGAAGCTATAAGAATTCATAGACAAGATTATTGTCAAACTCATTCTAATGAATCACCCTCTCTAGGATTTGATCCACCAGATGACGATGTTGAACATGGATACTATGATGAGGATGATGATAGTGACTTCGATCTTGATGATGCAATGAGACATTTTGGTCTTATGGCAAATCTTAGGGGATATATGTCAGGAGGAAAGGAATGGGTTCTTGATAGTGGATGTACCGATGACATGACCGGAGATAAAGACATGTTTCGTGAGCTTGCTGATAACGATAGTCCTCGAAAGTATGTCACTTTCGGTGACAACTCAAAGGGTAAGGTGGTTGGCCTCGGTAAGGTGGCCACATCACATGATAGCTCCATACAAAATGTTATGCTCGTTGAATCTCTTGGTTACAACTTACTTTCAGTATCTAGACTTGCTGATTTCGGTTTCAATGTTCTATTTACTAAAGTAGATTGCTAAGTGTTTCATCGAGATAATCATAAAATGTTCTTTACTGGTGTGCGTAGAGGTGATCTATACATTGTTGATTTCACTAAAAAGGCTCAACCTAAAACTTGCTTCATTGCTAAATCCTCAAAAGGCTAGTTATGGCATAGACGATTAGGTCATGTTAGTATGCGAAACCTTGACAAGCTTATTAACGGGAATCATATCCTTGGAGTTAATGATGTCATATTTGATAAGGATAGACTTTGCAGTGCTTGTCAAGCAGGTAAACAGGTTGGAGGAAGGCATCCCGTGAAGAACATCATGACCACAAAGAGGCCACTCGAGCTACTTCACATGGATCTCTTTGGTCCCAACTCTTACAAGAGTCTCGGTGGAAATTCTTTTGGTCTAGTTATAGTTGATGATTTTTCCAGATTTACGTGGGTGTTCTTTGTCGATGATAAATCGCAGGTCCAAAAGATCTTCAAAAACTTCGCTAGGAAGGCCCAAAACCAATTTGAAGTGAAGATCAAGAAGGTTCGCAGCGACAACAGAACGGAGTTCAAGAACGCAAATGTGGACACCTTTCTTGACGAAGAAGGGATTTTACACGAGTTCTCGGCTACGTACACACCTCAACAAAATGGAGTTGTTGAGAGGAAGAACCGGACTCACCGAAATGGCGAGAACGATGCTTGATGAGTACAAGACCCCAAAGCACTTTTGGGCAGAAGCGGTTGAGACAGCTTGTCATGCAACAAATCGCTTGTATCTTCATAAGCTACTCGGCAAGACGGCATATGAGCTACTCACCGGTAACAAACCCCAAGTTGGATACTTTTGAGTATTCGGCTCAAAGTGCTACATTCTTGATAAGCATCGTCGTTCTAAATTTGCTCCTAAGTCTCATGAAGGTTTCCTACTAGGTTATGGCTCAAACTCTCACACTTACCGTGTCTACAACAATTTCACCCGAAAGGTTGAAGAGACGGTAGATGTGAAGTTTGATGAATCTAACGGCTCGCAAGTAGAGCAATTGCCAATTGATGTAGGAGACAAAGATCCTTCGGAAGCAATCCAAGACTTGTCTATTGGCAAGGTCCGTCCAATGGAGGTGAAGGAGAGTACCTCGTTCGTCCAAGTGGAATCTTCTACTTCACGACAAGGTGAACCAAGAGTTGATACGGAAGCATCCACAAGTGGGACACACCAAGATGAAGAAAACGAGGAAGTGCATCAAGATGAACGTCAACAACCTCCTTCTCCACCACGACAAGAGAACGACGATGCCAACAATGAAGAAGGCCAAGAAGAAGAACAAGATGAAGAGCTTATCATTTGGAGATAGAGAGAGCATCAAAACTTATCACCTTTCTTCTCTAGGGGGAGAGACCCTCAAAAGACGAGAGAGATCTCCAGGGGGAGAGGATACTTAAGTAGAAAGTATTTCTCAAGGATCCCAGATGCTTGGTGTTCAAGAGGAGAGATGTCCACATGTCTTCTTGAGGGGAGAGACATGTTCATATGATCTGTTGTGCTCAATTTTGCATTAGCATACATTAGCTCTGAACTTTAGCTCTGATCATCATTCATATCTTTCAGCTCTGTTTTCCTTCAGCTCTAATTTTCTGTTCCCTATCTTCTCCCAGTATCCCATGTTAGATTTAGGGGGAGCAAGACATCTAAGGGAAAGAGATCATTTAAATTCATTGCATATCTTTACTCTTGGGGACATGTCTAATCCAATGTGGTATTCAGTACTCACTCTCTACATGTCATCTCAGTCTTGGTATTCTTGTGGTTTCTTCTATTTGCTCTGGCTAGTAGATGCATCTGTGTTATCTAACCTTGTTTTCACAAGTTCATTCCATCCTAAGCCAACTCAAGACCACAAGGTAAGTATATGCATCACAATCATGTGTATGAGGAATTCTTGCTAATGTACATACTGTTTGCAAGAAGGACTCATGGACATGAAGGTATTCTCTTTAATACTTTTTGCTCTGATGCATATAGCCAAGATACATGTAACACATTGCCTGCTCTATCATGGTGATGCTATCACATGCTTCTATATTTCATATTCACATGATTGCATACATGTAGGGGGAGCCTATGCTTGTTACATGTCTTTCCAAAGCTTTACTTGCTATTCTTTATATCTTTATCTAAAGGTTTGATGTATGTTGCCATCAATTACTAAAAAGGGGGAGATTGAAAGCACAAGTACTCCCTAGGTGGTTTTGGTAATTAATGACAACATATCTCTTGTTGGACTAACACTTTTATCTAGTATGTTTCAGATAAGTTCAACAATGGAGTGGCATGGACTAAAGGATGTGGGAACTCCTTCAAGATGCTAAGGACAAAGGATTGGCTCAAGCTTCAAGCTCAAGACTCTTCATTTTACATTTTAGTGATCCAAGATCACATTGAGTCTATAGGAAAAGCCAATACTATCAAGGACGAATGAGGTGTTGCTTAATGAGCCTCTTGCTTCAAAGTGCTTAGTGATATGCTCCAAATACCCTCAACTACTTTCCCACTTCCACACATATGTCCTAAACCTAAAGTCAAACTCGGCCCCACTGATTCTTTCTATCCGGCGGCACCGAGTTTGGATGTCTTAGCCACTGCCACAAACCCTAGGCAAATCGGTCTCACCGATAGGGGTCTCGGTCTCACCGAGATGGGATTGTAATCTCTCTGTGTATGTCCATTATCAAAATCGGTCTCACCGAGTTTGAGCAATCGGTACTACCGAGATTACAATGCAAACTCTCTGGTTAACTTATTATCAAAATCGGTCCCACCGAGTTTGATAATCGGTCAAACCGAGTTTGCCTGACCAACTCTCTGGAAAGCTTATTACCAAAATCGGTCCCACCGAGTTTGTGTAATCGGTCTTACCGAGATTACGTTATTCCCTAACCCTATCCAAATCGGTCCCACCGAGTTGCATTCCGGTCCCACCGAAAACCCTAACGGTCACATTATTTGCTAAATCGGTCTGACCGAGTTTAACGATTCGGTCCCACCGAGTTTGGTAGATTGTGTGTAACGGTTAGATTTTGTGTGGAGGCTATATATACCCCTCCACCTCCTCTTCATTCATGGAGAGAGCCATCAGACTGAACCTACACTTCCAGCATCCAATTTCTGAGAGAGAACTACCTACTCATGTGTTGAGGCCAAGATATTCCATTCCTACCATATGAATCTTGATCTCTAGCCTTCCCCAAGTTGCTTTCCACTCAAACCCTCTTTCCACCAGATCCAAATCCTATGAGAGAGAGTTGAGTGTTGGGGAGACTATCATTTGAAGCACAAGAGCAAGGAGTTCATCATCAACGCACCATTTGTTACTTCTTGGAGAGTGGTGTCTCCTAGATTGGCTAGGTGTCACTTGGGAGCCTCCGACAAGATTGTGGAGTTGAACCAAGGAGTTTGTAAGGGCAAGGAGATCACCTACTTCGTGAAGATCTACCGCTAGTGAGGCAAGTCCTTCGTGGGCGACGACCATGGTGGGATAGACAAGGTTGCTTCTTCGTGGACCCTTCGTGGGTGGAGCCCTCCGTGGACTCGCGCAGCCGTTACCCTTCGTGGGTTGAAGTCTCCATCAACGTGGATGTACGATAGCACCACCTATCGGAACCACGCCAAAAACATCCGTGTCTCCAAATTGCGTTTGAATCCTCCAATCCCTTCCCTTTACATCCCTGCAAGTTGCATGCTTTATTTTCCGCTGCTCATATACTCTTTGCATGCTTGCTTGCTATATGTTGTGAATGTTAAACTTGTGCCTAAACTCCACTCAAACTTTAAAGAAACTTAAAAAATGCAACTTTGGTACTTACACTACTAGGAAAAGGCCTACTAATGGCGCATCGGTTTTGCCTACTAATGGCGCACTACCGGTGCACCATTAGTACCACGCCATTAGATTTTTTTTCTAATGGCGCACCACATAGAAGTGCACCATTAGTAACAATATTTTTTCAAAAAAAAATTCATTTTTTTCCCAATTTTTTTTCAGAATTCTTTTCTTAATCTCAGGTCACTATGGCTTAATCTCGGGTCAATATGCTCAATCTCAGGTCAAATCGCACTCCGTGGTCAAACTTCCCAAAAGGTCACCCATCCTCACACTACTCCAGCCCAGGAACGCTTAACTTCAGAGTTCTATCCAACCCCAGCAACAGCTCACTTCACAGGCACTTATTGATATATCTAGCATATCAATCCTATTATACCTTGTTGATGTCTTGGACTTTGTTCATGTTCATGACTATAATGAAATTTTGAAAAATATTTCAAACTTCCCGGTCATATTACGTATCATTTTTTGAAAAAAAATTCAAAACAAAAATTCAAAACATTTTTTTTTCTGTTACTAGTGGCGCACCACATCCACGGTGCGCCACTAGTAAGTTTGAAATTTTTGGAATTTTTTTGCCTATAGATCTTGAAAGGCCCGTAACTTTTTTCTGTTAGGTTTTTGGGGATTTTGAAAATGTTTAACGGGGTTCCCCTGGTTAAATTTGGATATAACTTTTCGAGTAGATGATTTTTCATATAAAAAACTTTTTCATCCGAGTTCGTATGCAAAAGTTATCTCCATTTTACAAATTTCCAGAGAGAATTTGCAAATAAAGTCGAAATTCATATTTGTAAATTTTCCCAACAATTAGACCACATATCACATGGGAAACTTATTTTCTTTTATTTTTTTGACATTTCCATCATTTTCTTTTATTTTTTTTTAAAACTGAAAATGCGATCCACCGGGGGGGTGCATTCGGTGTGGGGTGGTGCGCCATTACTAGTCACCACACCCACGGTGCGCCATTACTAGTTTTGAAAATAAAATTAAAAAATTTGATATTTTTTTGAATTTTTTTGAAAAAAACTTAGTAATGGCGCACCAGTGGGCAGTGCGCCATGGCGCACCGAGACATGGTGCGCCATTAGTAACAAATATTTTTTAATTTTTTTTACTTTTTTTCAAAACTACTAATGGCGCAAGGTGGGTGTGGTGCGCCATTACTATGTCAACATAGTAATGGCGCACCACTCCCACCGTGCGCCATTAGTAGTTTTGAAAAAAAATTAATTTTTTTTACTAATGGCGCACCGTGGGATGTGGTGCGCCATTATTATTTGCACACTAATGGCGCACCAACACATGGTGCGCCATTAGTATTTAGTAATGGCGCACCACATGTACAGTGCGCCATTAGTGTCCATCCCATCTATAGCCCTTTTCCTAGTAGTGTTAGTGTCTAATCACCCCCCCCTCTAGACACCTCTTCTCAAGGTCCTACACTGCCCTCCCACCCCTCCACTATTTATAGGTGGGGGGGAGAGGGGGCCGGGCCCCCTAGATCTCATCTACGGTTGGGGGCGGCGGCCAAGGGGGAAGGAGTGCCTCCCAAGTCAAGTGGAGGCCCTCCCCCTTAGGGTTTCCCCTCTCCCATGCGCATGGGCCTTGGGGGGGCTGGTGCCCCTGGCCCATTAAGGCTAGGGCGCCCCCTTACAGCCCATGTTGCTGTATTGGACGTGGTGGAACATCTTTCGGACCTCCGGACCCCTCCGGAATCCTCCGGAACCTTCCGGAAGCTTCCCGGTACAATACCGGAAAAACCTGAACTTTTCCCGGAACCCGAACAACAACTTTCCATATATAAATCTTTACCTCCAGACCATTCCGGAACTCCTCGTGACATCCGGGATCTCATCTAGGACTCCGAACAACATTCGTCCTTTATAACCCTAGCGTCATCGAACCTTAAGTGTGTAGACCCTACGGGTTCGGGAACCATGCAGACATGACCGAGATGTTCTCCGGTCAATAACCAACATCGGGATCTGGATACCCATGTTGGCTCCCACATGTTCCACGATGATCTCATCGGATGAACCACGATGTCAAGGACTCAATCGATCCCATATACAATTCACTTTGTCTAACGGTATTGTACTTGCCCGAGATTCGATCGTCAGTATACCGATACCTTGTTCAATCTCGTTACCGGCAAGTCTCTTTACTCGTTCCGTAACACATCATCCCGTGATCAACCCCTTGGTCACATTGTGCACATTATGATGATGTCCTACCGAGTGGGCCCAGAGATACCTATTCGTTTACATGGAGTGACAAATCCCAGTCTCGATTCGTGCCAACCCAACAGACACTTTCAGAGATACCTATAGTGCACCTTTATAGCCACCCAGTTACGTTGTGACGTTTGTTACACCCAAAGCATTCCTACGGTATCTGGGAGTTGCACAATCTCATGGTCTAAGGAAAAAATACTTGACATTAGAAAAGCTTTAGTATACGAACTACACGATCTTTGTGCTAGGCTTAGGATTGGGCTTGTCCATCACATCATTCTGCTAATGATGTGATCCCGTTATCAACGACATCCAATGTCCATGGTCAGGAAACTGTAACCATCTATTGATCAACGAGCTAGTCAACTATAGGCTTACTAGGGACATGGTGTTGTCTATGTACCCACACATGTATCTGAGTTTCCTATCAATACAATTATAGCATGGATAATAAATGATTATCATGAACAAGGAAATATAATAATAACTAATTTATTATTGCCTCTAGGGCATATTTCCAACACGACGTACTTCTTCCTCCTATAAATACCTATGTGCCCCGAAAACATCCAGGAGCACCACGAAACACAATTTCCACCGCCATAACCTTCTGTATCCGCGAGATCTCATCTTGGAACCTTCGTCGGCACTCTGCCAGAGGGGGAATCGACCACGGAGGGCTTCTACATCAACATCCTTGCCTCTCCGATGAGTTGTGAGTAGTTTACCATAGACCTACATGTCCATAGTTATTAGCTAGATGGCTTCTTCTCTCTTTTTGGATCTCAATACAATGTTCTTCCCCTCTCTTGTGGAGATCTATTCGATGTAATCTCTTTTTGTGGTGTGTTTGTCGAGATCCGGTGAATTGTGGGTTTATGATCAGATTTATCTATGGATAATAATTGAATCTTCTCTGAATTCTTTTATGTATGATTGAGTTATCTTTGCAAGTCTCTTCGAATTATCAGTTTGGTTTGGCCTACTAGATTGATCTTTCTTGCCATGGGAGAAGTGCTTAGCTTTGGGTTCAATCTTGCGGTGTTCTTACCTAGTGACAGAAAGGGTTGCAAGACACGTATTGTATTGTTGCCATCGAGGATAACAAGATGGGGTTTATATCATATTGCATGAGTTTATCCGTCTACATCATGTCATCTTGCTTAATGCGTTGCTCTGTTCTTATGAACTTAATTCTCTATATGCAGGCAGGAGTCGGTCGATGTGTGGAGTAATAGTAGTAGATGCAGGCAGGAGTCGGTCTACTTGTTATGGACATGATGCATATATACATGATCATGCCTAGATAATCTCATAACTACGCGCTTTTCTATTAATTGCTCGACAGTAATTTGTTCACCCACCGTAATACTTATGCTATCTCGAGAGAAGCCTCTAGTGAAACATATGGCCCCCGGGTCTATCTCTTATCGTATTTTATTTCAATATACTTTATTTGCATCTTTACTTTTTGCATCTATATTATAAAATACCAAAAATATATTTATCTTATCATACTATCTCTATCAGATCTCACTTTCGCAAGTGGCCGTGAAGCGATTGACAACCCCTTTATTGCGTTGGTTGCGAGTTCTCAGTTTGTTTGTGTAGGTGTGTGGGACTTTTGAGGAGCCTCCTACTGGATTGATACCTTGGTTCTCAAAACTGAGGGAAATACTTACGCTACACTTGCTGCATCACCCTCTCCTCTTCGGGGAAAACCAATGCTAGCTCAAGACGTAGCACTGGCTGCTCGGGCACGCCGGCGCAGGCGGAGAAGGAGGCGGAGTGCCGCCATGCGCCGGAGAAGGAGGCTGAGTGCCCTGATCGTCACTCGTTGGAGGAGGAGGCGGTGGAGGAGGCGGAGTGCCCTGACTCGCCGAAGGAGAAGGAGGAGCCGGAGGCATCCAGTTCGGAAGGTTGATGAACTCCTTCCGCCATAGGCATGGAGTCTTCAGAGCAGAACCCAGCCGAGTGTCCCCTTCACCGGTAGGGTGGTCAAGCTGGAGGTCCTCAAATCCCTCTGTTTTTTGGTCCACCATCACCCTAGCATATCCTTCTGGAATCGGATGACAGTGAAAAGTTGCGCCGGGTTCAGAACGTCGAACAGAGCCGACAGCCGCCTTGACTTTTAAGTTCTGCCATTGCGTCATAAGGTGGCAATTTTGAGACTCCGTGATAGCATCCACGGGGTAGCTAGCAGGAGCCGTCAGGACATGCTCCGGCTAAAGCAGCTCGGTGAAGCCACGCTGCTTCTCCGCTGAGATGGCGGGGTAGCTTCGGGGGAAGCTTCGGCAGTTCGTTTGCTGCGATTTGCTTCTCGTTCCTCTATCGCTTGTATCCTTGCGTGCAGCGCCTGCAGTTCGGTCTGCTGCACTTTCTTCCTCCTCTCCTGGCATTTGTAACCGCCTGCGTCTGGAAACCCAGCCTGGCACGGAACGGAGCCTGGCGTGCCCCGTGTCCGTCTAGGGTGCTCAGGATTCCTGAGGGCCATTATGAGCTCATCGTTCTCTCTGTCTGGAACGAACATCCCTTCATGCGCTGCATTGATATAGTGCCGAAGCCTCTTGACTGGTATTTTCAATTGCTCGTCCGTCCAATGGCACTTCCCTGATATAGGGTCCAAGGTTCCGCCAGCCCCGAAGAACCAAGTCTGGCAACAGTCTGGCCAGTTCATTGTCTCTGGTGCAATGGTGAAGCTTCTTCTTCGCAGCATTTTGCTTGTTTGTCGCCGACATCTTCTTACTATTTTCCGATGTCTTGTGGGCCACAAATGCAGGCCATTGATCTCTAATCTTCTCATATTTGCCGATGAATTCTGGTGTCTCTTCTTTGTTGACAAACTTTTTCAGCTCATTCTTCCACCTCCTGAATAGGCCTACAATCTTCTTAAGAGCATGAGACTTGATTAATTGCTCTTTAAATGGCTTCTCCGGATCCTCCTCTGGCGGTAGGGTGAAATTTGCCTTCAGCTCAGTCCAAAGATCATCTTTCTGCATATCATCGACATAAGACACCTCAGGGTCTTTGTTCTTAGGCTTATACCATTGGTGGATGCTGATCGGGATCTTGTCCCTAACAAGAACCTCGCATTGAGCAACAAATGCGTCCTTTGTCCGGATGGGTTCAATCGGTTCGCCGTCGCGCGCGATTGCTGTGATCTCAAACCTTTCATCCGAGCACAACTTTTTCTTCGGGCCTCGTCTCTTCACCGAAGTTGTGCTCGATCCGAAGGGCTAGAAAAAATAAGAAAGACGAGAGTTAATTAATATGTGTACATATATACCAAAACAATGAATGCTTCAATTAGCTAGTCAGCACAGGATTAACTAATATATATACCTGAGCGGACTCGGTTCGGTCACCAGAGCCGTCATCACGGTCTCCTTCTTGCACCATCATTGGGTCACCGGAGCCATCATAATCATGTCTTTCCTCCTCCATTCTTCGTTCACCGTAGTCTGCTTCTTCACCCTGTTCTTCCATACCATCATTGTCATTAAGATACGAGAAGATATCACCTCCGGCTAAGATTATTTCCCCCAACACCTCTTCTGCTTCCTCGTCTCGTATGTGCTCCATTGTTTCTGCAAATATTACAACATGGCAATTATTACACAAACATGACAGCAGGTGGATATATTAGTGGCAAACATAGATCGAGCTTATTCCGGGTTTGGGGTGGCCTCGGCAACGCTTCATGGGTAGGGGTGCGGCAGGAGTGGTAGGAGACTGACATTGTTTTTTTTCTAGTGTTTGGGTGTTCTCGAGAGTTTTGGTCGAGCGAGAGGGGGTGGCCTCAAGAGAGTTTGTCGGGTAGGGGCACGGCGGGAGGGGGTAGGAGACCGACATCATTTTTTCTAGGGTTTGGGTGTCCTCGAGAGTTTTTGTACAAGTTATCACAGTCGAGAGGGGGTAATATCGACAACGACGACATACATACACGGGAAAATAATGTTATCGGGGGGTATATCGACCCCCCCCCCACGTGTTGAAGTTATCGGGAGGGGGTTATATCCACAAAGACGACATACATACATGGGAAAAAAATATTATCGGGGAGGGGTATATCGACCCCCCTCGTGTTGAAGTTATCGAGAGGGGTATATGAACGACGACAGACCCGATAAAAATAAGAAAACAAAGAAGAAATAAAAAGAGGAGAAGAAGAAAGGAATAGATCGAGGAGAAGATCGAAGAAAAAAAAGAAGAAGAAAAAATAGGAGAAGAAGAAAGGAATAGAGGAGAAGAAGAAAGAAAAAATAGATTCTTCTTCTCCTCTATTCCTTTCTTATTCTCCTCTTCTTTTTCTTCTTCTCCTCTATTCCTTTCTTCTTCTCCTCTTCTTTTTCTTCTTTTTTCCTCTTCTTATTTATTTCTCCTCTTCTCCTCCTTTCTTCCTATTCTTGTTTTCCTTTTTCCTCTCATTCTTTTAGTATTTCTTGTTTTTTCCCGTGTGCAGAAAAAATATAATGAGGAAAAAATATCATATATATGCATGTGCAGAAAAAATAGGGAGGAAGGGGGCGGTGCCGGCCCTGACCAAAGGAGGTGCAGTGTGGTCGTGGTAGGGGCAGAGGCACGGCGCGCGTTGGGATAGAGGCGACGGCAGCGTGGTCGGGGCAGGGGAAGAGGCGAAGGCGGCGTGGTCGGGGCAGGGCGAGGCAGAGGCGGCGGCGGCGTGGTCGGGGCAGCTGGGGCGACGACGACGTGGTCGGGGCAGGGGCGCGCGGCATGGTCTGGGCGGGCCGCCGGCGGCGTGCTCGGGGCAGGGGCGGTTGCGTGTCGACGAGGCAGTAGAAGGCAGCGACGACGGCAACGAGGCGACCTCGGGTAGACTGGCGGCGGCGGCGGGGCGGGGGAACTGATGTAGATGAATCTGAAAAACGCTAAGTGCTTTCTTATATACTGAGAACATTAGTCCCGGTTCGTGGCACCAACCGGGACCAATACCCCCTTTAGTCCCGGTTGGTGCCACCAACCGGGACCAAAGGCCACCGCTTCCCGCCCTTTGGGCTGCCGAAAACTAGCCTTTGGTCCCGATTGGTGGCACCAACCGGGACTAAAGGGTGGGCATTGGTACCGGTTGGTGCCACGAACCGGTACCAATGCCCCCCTTTAGTCCCGGTTGGTGCCACCAACCGGGACCAAAGGCCCCTGCGCTGCCCGCATCACGGCCAAAGTTTAGTGCCACCTCGCTAGTTAAGAGGGGCTCGAAGTGGTTTATAAGCCACACTGCGACTACCCTCTCGAGCTCCTCTCAAACGCAGGCTTACAGGCCTAATCTCACACTGTGCTCCTCTCAAATGCAGTCTTACAGCCCCACTGTGGCGGACGGCGTCGGGCAGCCTGGTGGCGTCGATGAGCTCGGCGTCGTCGGGCGGGGGGTGGGGGGCAACTGAAGATGGAAATCTAAAAATTTCACAAGTCCTTCTTATATACAAAAGCCTTTGGTCCCGGTTCGTGCCACCAACCGGTACCAATGCCCCCCTTTGGTACCGGTTGGTGGCACCAACCGGGACCAAAGGTCTCTTTTTAGCAGCCCAAAGGGCGGGAAACAGAGGCCTTTGGAACCGGTTGGTGCCACCAACCTGTACCAAAGGGGGGCATTGGTACCGGTTGGTGCCACGAATCGGTACCAATGCCCCCCTTTAGTCCGAGTTGGTGCCACCAACCGGGACTAGTGGCCTTGCACAATGGGGTGGTGGTGGGAGTTTAGTCCCACCTCGCTAGTTGGAAGCGTCGGGCACCTGTTTATAAGCCCCGTTGCCTCTTCCCTTTCGAACTCCTCTGAACTGTAGGCCTATGGGCCTAAACTGACACTTATGCCTGTGCGCCTGCTGGGCCTTCTGCAGGCCTGAATCCTGGCCCAATTAGCTGAGTTTATAGTCGTATTCAGGCCATGGTGGCCCAGTAGGTGGCATTTTTTTATTTTTTTCCAGTTTTTTGTTTTGTTCTTTGCATTATTTATTTTCTGTTATTATTTGCTTTATTTTTTTATTTCTTTTGCTTTTAGGTAATAAAAATTATAAACTTTCTGTTAGTACCATTTGTTTTCCAATTTGAATAGTTTAAATTTGTATTTTTTAAAATTTGTGTGAATCACTAGTTTTTTAATAACTTTACTATAAAGATAGATTTTTGAGTGATTCTGTTTCCTGCTATTTAATATCATTGGGTTTTATCATTACATTCAAAAATAGATTTTGTTATTTTAGTTTCTAACAAAGAAATCTTTATGATAATTCTTTTTGCAATTAAAGTTTCTAACAAAAAACTTGTTTATGAAAATTCTTTTTGCTTTAATGTTTTGAACAGAAAATATTTTGATAATTTTGGTTGCATAAATTTTATCTAATTTTAGTTTCAATAATGCTAGAGGTTTATAAAAGTTTTTTGAGTTTATTCTTCTGCTATTGGAGTTTTATAAAAGCTTTTTAGTTGATTCTTTTTTGCTATTGAAGGATATTATAGTTTTGCTTTAGTTGATCATAACAGAATATTTTAATTGATTATTTTTAGTTCATTCTTTTTGCTATTAGTTCATTCTTTTTGCTATTAGTTCATTATTTGAGCTAAATGACCCTTAAATTGAAAATCACTACAAATGAACTCTGAAAAGGTTGAAAGTTGGCATGGTATCATCATTTGACCCACATAGCATGTGCTAAAAAGTTGAGAGGGTTACGACAAAAACTGGATGCACTTCGTGTACAAAAAAAGACAATCTCTTTGGAAGTATCAGGGTTTTGGACGAAAACTCATCTGTTGCAAAGGGATTTCATTTGTTCAAATGTAACTGCAATGATATTCTAGATCAAAGGCATCATCATAATAGTTGTTGATAGAAAGTATTCACTTTTTCTTCGCTTGTGTCCTTTGATTATTGCGCCGTAACCATGTATGATCTTCATCGTTTAACAGGGTTCTTGGGTCAGCCTTGACTTTGAAGGGAGGAATTTCATGAAACTTTTCATAATCTTCAGACACGTCTGTCTTGCCCTCCAATCCCACAATGTCTCTTTTTCCTAAAAGAACTATGTGGCGCTTTGGCTCATCGTATGATGTATCCGCTTCCTTATCTTTTCTTTTTTCTCAGTTTGGTAGACATGTCCTTCACATAGAAAACCTACGCTTCATCATTGTCTAGGACGAATGGCTCGTTTATGTACCCCAGATTGTTCAGATCCACTGTTGTCATTCCGTACTGTGGGTCTACATGTACCCTGCCTCCTGACAGATTGACCCATTTGCACTTAGATAAAGGGACCTTAATATCATATCCATAGTCAAGTTCCCATATGTCCACTATGTAACCATAATATGTGTCCTTCCCCTCTTGGTTGCTGCACCAAAGCGGGCACCACTGTTTTGGTTGGTTCTCTTTTGATCTTGGGCGATCGTGTAAAATGTATTTCCATTTATCTCGTCTCCTTTGTAAGTCATTACATTTGAATATGGTTCCCTCGCCAACGAGTACAGGTCATCAAAAACAGTGTTGTCATACCTGAGACGTGTTTGGAACCAACTGCCGAAACTCCTGATATGCTCACATGTAATCCAGTTGTCACACTGGTCCAGGTGTTTGGGGCGCAGAATGTTCTTGTGTTCATCGACATACGGGGTCACCAAAGTAGAATTCTATAGAACCATGTAGTGTGCTTGAGACCAAGAATGCCCGTCCCTACATATTATTGAGTCCCCACCTAGCGTGCCTTTTCCAGCCAGTCTCCCCTCATACCGCGATTGAGGGAGACCTATCTTCTTAAGGTCAGGAATGAAGTCAACACAAAACCCAATGACATCCTCTGTTTGATGGCCCATGGATATGCTTCCTTCTGGCCTAGCGCGGTTACGGACATATTTCTTTAGGACTCCCATGAACCTCTCAAAGGGGAACATATTGTGTAGAAATACAGGGCCGAGAACAGCAATCTCATCGACTAGATGAACTAGGACGTGCGTCATGATATTGAAGAAGGATGGTGGGAACACCAGCTCGAAACTGACAAGACATTGCGTCACATTACTCCTTAACCTTAGTAAGATTTCTGGATCGATCATGTTCTGAGAGATTGCATTGAGGAATGAACATAGCTTCACAATGGCTAATCGAATGTTTTCCGGTAGAAGCCCCCTCAATGCAACCGGAAGCAGTTGCGTCATAATCATGTGGCAGTCATGAGACTTTAGGTTCTGGAACTTTTTCTCTGCCATATTTATTATTCCCTTTATATTCGACGAGTAGCCTGCCGGGACCTTCATACTGAGCAGGCATTCAAAGAAGATTTCCTTCTCTTCTTTGGTAAGAGCATAGCTGGCAGGACCTTCATACTGCTTTGGAGGCATGCCGTCTTTTCGTGCAAAAGTTGCAAGTCCTCCCGTGCCTCTGGTTTATCTTTTGTCTTCCCATACACGCCCAAGAAGCCTAGTAGGTTCATACAAAGGTTCTTCGTCACGTGCATCACGTTGATTGAATAGCGGACCTCTAGGTCTTTCCAGTAGGGTAGGTCCCAAAATATAGATTTCTTCTTCCACTCGGGTGCATGACCCTCAGTGTCATTCGGAACAAATAGTCCATCGGGACCCTTTCCGAAGATTACTTTTAAATCATTGACCATAGCAAGTACGTGATCACCGGTATGCATGGCAGGCTTCTTCCGGTGATCTGCCTCGCCTTTGAAGTGCTTGCCTTTCTTTCGACGTTGATGATTGGTCGGAAGGAATCGACAATGCCCCAGGTACACATTCTTCCTTCATTTGTCCAGGTATATACTTTCGGTTTCATATAAACAATACGTGCATGTGTGGTATCCCTTGTTTGTCTGTCCTGAAAGGTTACCGAGAGCAGGCCAATCATTGATGGTGACAAATAGCAACACATGCAGGTCAAATTCCTTCTGTTTATGCTCATCCCATGCACGTACACCGTTTCCAATCCCACAGTTGTAAAAGTTCTTCAACTAATGGCCTTAGGTACACATCAATGTGGTTGTTGGGTTGCTTAAGGCCTTGGATGAGAATTGGCATCATAATGAACTTCCGCTTCATGCACTGCCAAGGAGGAAGGTTATAGATACATAGAGTCACGGGCCAGGTGCTATGATTGCTGCTCTGCTCCCCAAAAGGATTAATGCCATCCGCGCTTAAACCAAACCATACGTTCCTTGTGTCACCTGCAAACTCCTCCCAGTACTTTCTCTCGATTTTTCTCCACTGCGACCCGTCAGCGGGTACTCTCAACTTCCCGTCTTTCTTACGGTCCTCTCTGTGCCATCGCATCAACTTGGCACGCTCTTTGTTTCTGAACAGGAGTTTCAACCGTGGTATTATGGGAGCATACCACATCACCTTGGAAGGAACCCTCTTCCGGGGGCGCTCGCCGTCAACATCACCATGGTCATCTTGTCTTATCTTATACCGCAATGCACCGCATACCGGGCATGCGTTCAAATCCTCGTACGCAACATGGTACAAGATGCAGTCATTAGGGCATGCATGTATCTTCTGCACCTCCAATCCTAGAGGGCATACAACGTTCTTTGCTGCATACGTACTGTTGGGCAATTCGTTATCCTTTGGAAGCTTCTTCTTCAATATTTTCATTAGCTTCTCAAATCCTTTGTCAGGCACACCATTCTCTGCCTTCCACTACAGCAATTCTAGTACGGTACCGAGCTTTGTGTTGCCATCTTCACAATTGGGGTACAAACCTTTTTTGTGATCCTCTAACATGCGATCGAACTTGAGCTTCTCCTTTTGGCTTTCGCATTGTCTCCTTGCATCAACAATGACCCGGCGGAGATCATCATCGAGCACATCGTCTGGTTCCTCTTGATCTTCAACAGCTTCCCCCGTTGCAGCATCACCGTATTCAGGGGGCACATAGTTGTCATCGTCCTCTTCTTCTTTGCTGTCTTTCATTATAACCCCTATTTCTCCGTGCTTGGTCCAAACATTATACTATGGCATGAGACCCTTATAAAGCAGGTGGGTGTGAATGGTTTTCGAGTCAGAGTAAGACTTCGTATTCCCACATATAGGGCATGGACAACACATAAAACCATTCTGCTTGTTTGCCTCTGCCACTTCAAGAAAATTATGCATGCCCTTAATGCACTCGGAGGTGTGTCTGTCTCCGTACATCCATTGCCGGTTCATCTCGTGCATTATATATAATTAAGTGTGTCAAAAACCATTGCAGAACATCATGAATAGATAATTAAGTGACCAAATTAATATAAGTTCATCATCACACTAAAACCAAAGTACATACATAGTTATCATTGAACAACATATAGCTCTCCAGAGCATCTAATTAATTAAACCATACATTAAAACTATGTAAAACATTTCAATGCGAAAACAAATGCGATCATATGCAACCAAGGTAAACAATTGATCCAACAGCATAATGATACCAAACCTCGGTATGAATGGTATATTTTCTAATCTTTCTAATCTTCAAGAACATTGCATCCATCTTGATCTTGTGATCATCGACCACATCCACAACATGCAACTCCAATATCATCTTCTCCTCCTCAATTTTTTTTAATTTTTTCCTTCAAGAAATTGTTTTCTTCTTCAACTAAATTTAACCTCCCAACAATAGGGTCAATTGGAATTTCCGGTTCACATACCTCCTAGATAAATAAAATCTATGTCAGGTTGGTCGGCATAATTTTCATAAACAATAAATGAACCAAATAGTTATAAAGATAATATATACCACATCCGAATCATAGACAGGACGAGGGCCAACGGGGGCGGATACCAAAACCATCGCACTATATAATAAGAAGCAATAATAAAAGTAAGAAAATTATACAAGTATCTATCTAAACATACAAGTAAGAATTTTGTTTCCTTTCAGAAAGAAGATAAGAACAAGAGGCTCACCATGGTGGTGCCGGCGACGAGATCGGCGCGGGCGATCGACGGCGGTGAAGATGGCGACGGGACATGACAGACCGCTAAATCTAGACAAATATTGAGGAAAATGGAGCTTGGAGGTCGAGCTTGGAGAGGAGAAAGCTTAAGTAGTGTGGCTCGGGCATTCCATCGAACACCTCGTGTGCATACGAGGTGAGCTATAGCACAACAAAGCCCTCTCCCCTCGCCAGCCAGAAAAAACAGAGCAGTATGCTCTGCTCTTACGCGAGGGGGTATATATAGGCACAACATTGGTCCCGGTTCATGGCTTGAACCGGTACTAAAGACCACCCTTTGGTCCCGGTTCAAGCCACCAACCGGGTCCAATGGTAGTGGGCAAGGAGCGAGGCCCATTGGTCCCAGTTCGTCCCACCAACAGGGACCAAAGGGACCCAGACGAACCGGGACCAATGACCCCACGAGGCTCGACGGCCCCCCTGGCCTCACGAACCGGGACCAATGCCCCCATGGATCCCGGTTCGTGATAGAACCGGGACTAATGGGCTTATCTGGCCCGAACAAAAGCCCTATTTTCTACTAGTGCTCCTAGATAATTAAGCATGGCATGAGTAACTATAATCTCGAATTGTCATTGCAAACATGTTTCGTTCATAATAGGCTGAATCAGGAACGACGAACTAATCATATTTACAAAAACAAGATAGGTTGAGTTCATGCCAGCTTTTCCTCATCCCAATCATTTCATCATATATCGTCATTATTGCCTTTCACTTGCACGACCGAACGATGTGGGTAATAACAATAGTGCATGTGCATTGGACTAAGCTGGAATCTGCAAACATTTATTTCAAAGGAGAAGACAAGGCAACAATAATGCAAATTAAATCCACTCAACATTTTCATCGTGGTCTTCTCCTCTCAACCCCCAAAGAAAACAAAAGAATTTCAAAGAAAGAGAAAAACTATTTACACGAGAAAGCTCCCAACAAGCAAAAGAAGAACGAGAAATATTTTTGGGTTTTCCTTTTTATTACTACTACTACAAGCATGAAAATTAAACTACCTAAAAGCTATAACTAATTTTTTTTGGTTCTGGTTTTCTCAAAGTTTTTCAAACACACAAGAAGAAAGCAAGAACAGAAAATAAACTAGCATGGATAATACAATGAAAAAGTATGAACACCGAGATCTAGAATGAGTGTATGAACATGAATGTAATGTTGGTGAGAAATACGTACTCCCCCAAGCTTAGGCTTTTGGCCTAAGTTGGTCTACATCCATGGATCAACGTAGTCCTCTCCGGTGTACTGAGGAGGATCCTCGGGGTTCCACTGGTTAGCGAGCTCCTGCGGATCCCACTGATAAATAGACTCTTGATATGGATCAGGTGATGTTCTGGCTCAGGATCTATTAATCGTGTCCGCTCGCAGTATGCATGAATGTCGGTAGGCATGATAAGGTATGCGCTAATCAGACTTATCGTGGATAAAGTTGGTGATGCCTGCATTCTCAGCCAAGTAATAGAAGTCTTCATAAATTCCAGCGGCCTTCAAGAATGCATCACAAGGCCATTTTCACACGGTCGGACCTCTGTGGTGCAAGGAAGGTTGTACTTGGGCTTTTCATTCTCCTTTTCCTTCGAACCCCGGCTCGAGGTGCCTCTCAACAATCTCCTTAACTGTTTCTTCCGCTGAGAATTTCTGAAATTTTTAGTGACTCAATATAAAAGTGAACCAAACTCAACAAGATTTATACCAACTACTCGCACAAGTGCCTAGAGACTATATCATGCATTAAAACTACTTTGGACCATAAAAATTTGACATGCAAGCTCAAGAACAGGGTCACCATAGCAGCAAAAATTTGCAATAAATGAAACTCTAGAATAGAAACAAATTGGACCATTGGAGGAGTCACATACCAAAGAACAATCCCTCAAATCAGTTTTGTGAATGGAGCTTTGAGCAAGGAGTTGGATGAGATTCATCATGAAATCGAGTTAGTTTTGTTAGGGCCCGATCCCTAGTATCCACTATGTTATGAGACTGATGTTGCTATGACTTTGCCATGCATAATGCTTGTCACTTTGGGCCCGGGTGCCATGATTTCAGATCTAAACCGTTTATGTTATCACCATTATATCCATGTTCTAGATCCGATCTTGCAAGTTATAGTCACCTACTATGTGTTATGATCCAGCAACCCCGGAGTGACAATAGTCGAGACTACTCCCGGTGATGATCGTAGTTTGAGGAGTTCATGTATTCACCGGGTTAATGCTTTGTTCGGGTTCTCTATTAAAAGGCGGCCTTAATATCCCTTAGTTTTCAATAGGACCCCTCTACCACGGGAGGGTAGGACAAAAGATGTCATACAAGTTCTTTCCATAAGCACATATGACTATTTACATAATACATGCCTACATTATATTTATGAACTGGAGCTAGTGTTGTATCGCCCTAGGTTATAACTGTCTCATGATGAATACATCCAACGAGTCACCGATCCAATGCCTACAAATTTATCATATATTATTCTTGCTAAGTTACTATTGTTGCTACTGCTATCGTTAGTGCTACAATATAATTGCTATCACTGTTACTGTTACTGTTAATACTGCTGCTATCATCAATATTATCATACTATTGTGCTACTAATCACTTTGCTACAGATAATTAATCTCCAGGTGTGGTTGAATTGACAACTCAGCTACTAATACCTTCAAATATTCTTTGGCTCTCCTTGTGTCGAATCTATAAATTGAGGTTGAATACTCTACCCTCAAAAACTGTTGCGATCCCCTATACTTGTGGGTTATCACTTATCCTGGTAATCTTGCCTCTTCCACTCCCATCACCACCGACCGCCGCATCATTATTGGCAACGGTTCCACACTCCCTATCACACACATCGGGCACACTTCATTTCCTTCTAAATCCATGCCTTTAACTTTGTCTAATATACTTGTGTCATCTCATCTTATTAAGAATCTTATTTCCGTTTTTTGTTAAACTCGTGAAAATCCTGTTATTGTTGAATTTGACGAGCTTGGTTTTCGTGTCAAGGATGCTCGAACCAGGATGGTACTTCACTAATGTGACAACCCCGACGAGCTCTATCTGGTGCATCCGCTGTCCACTACCACCACCGCACTGGTTGCTCTCTCCGCTAGTGTCGACCTCTGGCACGCTCGTTTGGGTCATCCCAACCCCGTCACACTTCGTCATATTCTTACGAGTTTCAGTTTGAGTTGTAATAAGATAGAGGATCACACTTTCCATGCCTGTCGTGTTGGCAAAAATGTTCGCCTTCCGTTTAATAACTCCACACCATAGCTTCTTTTCCTTTTCATTCATAGCGATGTGTGGACCTCTCCGGTTCCGAGTAATTCGGGCTATTTATATTATCTGGTTATCCTTCATGATTATTCTCACTATGTGTGGATTTTTCCTATGCGACGACACTCACCACTTTGAGGGATTTTTACTTCTACGTCAGCATGCAGTTTGGGCGTCCCATTCTTGCTCTTCAGACTAACAATGGAAAAGAGTTCGACAATCTAGCTTTCCGCACTTTTATGTCGCACCACAGCATAGTTTTTCGTCTCACATGCTCGTATACTTCACAGCAGAACGATCGAGCCGAACGCATCCTTCGCACTCTGTACGACTGCGTTCGCACGCTCCTGTTCCATGCTAGTGTGCCGCCCCGTTTCTGGCCGGACGCATTTGCTACTGCTTCACTTCTCCTTAACCTTCGACCCTGCCGCCCACGATGGAACTATGCACCTCATCATCTTCTCTTCAGTACGCCTCCATCCTATGATGGCTTGCGTATCTTTTGGGTGCCTTTGCTATGCTAGCACTGCCGACACCGCTCCGCAGAAACTTGCACCCCGTTCCGTCGCTTGCATCTTCATCGGCTATCTCTCCAACTCCAAGGGTTATCGGTGCTACGATCCAGTCTCCCACCGTGCGTTCACTTCCCGGCACGTTTACTTTGATGAGCATGTGTTTCCGTTTCAGCAGGTACTCCCGGTTGTTCCTCCCACCACTAATGACGCAGGCTCCTCGACGCCTCTCCCAGGGCGCTCGCGCGCCTCTCTTGGCCCGCCTTGGCTTTGAGGCACGCCCCCTGCATGCGACGCCTCCTATAGCCGCGGCGTTGGCGCCCCCGACGCCCCCGACGTTGGTGCACGCGGCCCCCGCGCTCTCCCTCCCCCGGCGCCCTAGCGCCCGCGCCCCCCTCGGCGCCTGTGGCCGGTCCGGTCATCCGCGCCCATACGGGCGTTTTTCGCCCGGGCTCGCGCTACTCCTGGGATGACTACGTCCTTGCGGCGTCCACCTCTGAGCCGTCGGTGTTGCCGTCCTCCGTTCGAGCCGCTCTTCGTGACCCGCTCTGGATGGCTGCGATGCAAGAGGAGTTTGACGCCCTGTTGCGCAACCGGACGTTGCAGCTTGTTCCCCGTCCCCGGCACGCCAACGTGATTATCGAGAAGTGGGTCTTTAAACACAAGCTTCATCCTAATGGTACCCTTGATCGCTACAAAGCGCGCTAGGTCGTTCATGGCTTCCGACAGCGTGCTGGCATCGACTTCACCGGCACCTTCGCTCCGGTCGTCAAGCCCGACACAATACACACGGTTCTCCACCTTGCGGGCTCCCGTGCTTGGCCGGTGCACCAGATGGACGTCTCCAGCACCTTCCTCCATGGTCATCTCGAGGAGCAGGTCTTCTGCCAGCAGCCCACCGGGTTTGTTGACCTGGCGCTTCTAGACCACGTGTGCCTACTTTCGCGGTCCTTGTACGGACTCAAGCAGGCTCTGCGCGCTTGGTACCAGCGCATCGCGGCGTTCCTCCACCAGCTTGGGTTCCGCTCTACCCGCTCGGACGCCTCGCTCTTCATCTATCATCAAGGCTCTGACACGGCCTACTTGATACTCTATGTTGACGACATCATCCTGACAACATGTATGGCTGGTCTCCTTAGTCACCTCACGGCTCGTCTTCGCGCTGAGTTCGCCCTCTAGGACTTGGGTCCTTTGCACTAATTCCTTGGTGTCGAGGTGGTGCGCCATCCGGATGGCTTCTTCCTTCATCAGCGAAAGTATGCTCACGAGCTCCTGGAGTGCGCCGACATGCTTAACTGCAAGCCCGCCACTATGCTTGTTGATACGAAGGCCAAGCTTTCTTCCACGGATGGTTCTCCTGCTTCGGATGCTGCTTTCTATCAGTCTATCATTGGTGCTCTCCAGTACCACACTCTGACTCGATCGGAGATCCAGTATGCCATGCAGCATGTGTGTCTTCATATGCATGCTCCTCGAGACGTACACTGGGCTGCCATCAAGCGGATTCTCCGCTATATCTGTGGCACTATGGATCTTGGTGTCACGCTTCATGCCTCCGCCGACACCACCCTCACCGCCTACTCATATGCAGACTGGGCGGGCGGCCCTGACACTCGTCGCTCCACTTCGGGCTATTGTGTCTATCTTGGGCCCTCACTTATCTCGTGGTCATCCAAGCGGGAGCCTACGGTCTCTCGTTCTAGTGCTGAGGCCGAGTATCGTGCGGTGGCCAACACCATCTCCGAGTGTTCGTGGCTTCGCCAGCTGCTCTAGGAGCTCTCTTGCCCTGTTGGCCGTGCCACGGTGGTTTACTGCGACAACGTCTCGGCAGTCTACCTCTCCGCTAGCCCGGTGCATCATCGATGGACCAAGCATATTGAGTTTGATATCCATTTTGTTCGGGAACATGTGGCTCTTGGCCATATTCGTGTTTTACACATCCCTACTTCATAACAATTTGCCGATATCATGACTAGGGGCTTGCCTACGACGTCATTTGAGGAGTTCCGATCCAGTTTTGCGTCAGCAGCGGTGCCGCTTCGACTGCGGGGGGCATTGAGTATATGTGTTGTGCATATCTGTGTATTGGGACCACCTCCTAGTTCTTTGTATAGTTGAGGTCGTGGCCAGATACGTCTCAATCGTATCTATAATTTTTGATTTTTCCATGCCAATATTATTCAACTTTCATATACTTTTGGCAACTTTTTATACTATTTTTGGGACTAACGTATTGATCCAGTGCCCACGACCAGTTCCTGTTTGTTGCATGTTTTATGTTTCATAGAAACCAATATCAAATGAAATCCAAACGGGATAAAAACGGACGGAGAATTATTTTGGAATATTTGGGATTTTCCGGAGGAAGAATCAACGCGAAACGGTGTCCGAGGTGGCCACGAGACAGGGGGCCCTCCCCCTGGGCGCGCCTAGCACTCTCGTGGGCCACCCGTAAGGCGGTTGACACTCTTCTTTTGCCGCAAGAAAGGTAATTTTATGAGAAAAATCTGGGCAAAAGATTCACCCCGATCGGAGTTACGGATCTCCACATATAAAAGAAACAGTGAAGGGGCAGAATCTGGGAACGCAGAAACAGAAAGAAACAGAGAGATAGATCCAATCTTGGAGGGGCTCTCGCCCCTCCCATGCCATTGGAGCCAAGGACCAGAGGGGAAACCCTTCTCCCATCTAGGGAGGAGGTCAAGGAAGAAGAAGAAGAAGGGGGGCTCACTCCCCCTTGCTTCCGGTGGCGCCGGAGCGTTGTCGGGGGCCATCATCATCGCCGCGATCTTCACCAACACCGTCGTCATATTCACCAACATCTCCATCACCTTCCCCCATCTATATTCAGCGGTCCACTCTCCCGCAACCCTCTGTACCCTCTACTTGAACATGGTGCTTTATGCTTCATATTATTATCCAATGATGTGTTGCCATCCTATGATGTCTAAGTAGATTTTCGTTGTCCTACCGGTGACTGATGAATTGCTATGATTGGTTTGAGTTCCATGTTTTATTATTGGTTCTGTCCTATGGTGCTCTCCGTGTCGCGCAAGCGTGAGGCATCCCCGCTGTAGGGTTTGCAATATGTTCATGATTTGCTTATGGTGGGTGGCGTGAGTGACAGAAGCACATACCCGAGTAAGTAGGTTGTTTGCGTATGGGATAAGGGGACTTGATACTTTAATGCTATGGTTGGGTTTTACCTTAATGATCTTTAGTAGTTGCGGATGCTTGCTAGAGTTCCAATCATAAGTGCATATGATCCAAGAAGAGAAAGTATGTTAGCTTATGCCTCTCCCTCAAATAGAATTGCAATAGTGATTACCGGTCTAGTAACGTAGTCAATTGCTTAGGGACAATTTCACAACTCCTACCACCAGTTTTCCACACTCGCTATATTTACTTTATTGCTTATTTATTTAAACATCCCCTAGTTTATATTTACGTGCTCTTTATTATCTTGCAAACCTATCCAACAACACATACAAAGTCTTTCTAGTTTCATACCTGTTCTAGGTAAAGCAAACACTAAGCGTGCGTAGAGTCGTATCAGTGGCAGATGGGGCTTGAGAGAGTATTTGTTCTACCTTTAGCTCCTCGTTGGGTTCGACACTCTTACTTATCGAAAGAGGCTAGAATTATCCCCTACACTTGTGGGTTATCAAGACCTTTTTCTGGCGCCATTGCCGGGGAGTCATAGCGTGGGGTGAATATTCTCGTGTGTGCTTGTTTGCTTTATCATTAAGTAATTTTTATTTGCCGTTCTAAGTTGTTCTCTAGCTTTAGTTATGGATATGGAACATGAAATACCAAAAAAATTAGGTGTAGATGCTACTCATGGAGATGGGGAACCTCCTAAAACCCTCGATGCTCATTATGTTCAAAATATTATGTACTACTTTGATAATCCTGAGAAAACCCTATTCAACTTTATAATGGGAGTAACGTTGGATCAACGTGAATACTTTAGGGATTATCCCTTTACACAAAAAGGGAAACTATTATGGGATCAAATTAATATGTTGCGTGGTATGGTCGGGGTCTATGCTTGAGATATGATTATAATTGTTGCTCTAGGATGAAGGCCCCACACCTTCCCTTTTCATGCAAATTTAATGATAATCAAACCTTAGCTTTTTATGCTAATGGTATATATGATTACTATGATGTGGAACGAATTGAAGAATTTGTTGCTTTTAAGGCTGCGTATGAAATTGAATCTTTGTTTGAAAAGTATGAAGCTTTAGATGATGATGTTTACAGACCTGAAAATTTTGCTATACTTAGATATTGCTATGAAAATTATGAATACAATTACAATATTAATGCATTTATTGAGAAAGTCTCCGCTGTCCAAGAAGAGATTAATATTTTGCAGGAAGCTATGGAAGAAGAAATTGATGAAACTGTGAGCTCATTGGATGAAAAAGATGATGAGGAGAGCGAAGAACAAAAGGAGGAAGAGCGGATTGATCACCCGTGCCCACCTTCTAATGAGAGTAACTCTTCAACTCATATATTATTTAATTCCCCTTCGTGCTTACCGAAGGATGATTGCTATGATACCTTGAATTTGTTTGAAATATCCCTTTTTGATGATGCTTGTTATGCTTGTGGCCAAGATGCCAATATGAATTATGCTTATGGAGATGAACTTGCTATAGTTCCTTATGTTAAACATGAAATTGTTGCTATTGCACCCATGCATGGTAGTCCTATTATCTTTTTGAATTCTCCCGACTACACTATATCGTAGAAGTTTGTGCTTATTAAGGATTATATTGATGGGTTGCCTTTTACCGTTGCACATGATGATTTTGATAGATATAATATGCATGTGCTTGCTGCTCCTACTTGAAATTATTATGAGAGAGGAACTATATCTCCACCTCTCTATGTTTCCAATATGATAAAATTGCAAGAAAATGCTTATACTATGCATTGGCCTTTACTATGTGTGCATGAATTGTTCTTTTATGACATGCCGATGCATAGGAAGAGAGTTAGACTTCGTTGTTTCTTGATATATGTTACTTTGTGCTCACTACTAAATTACAAATCATTGTTAATTAAAATTGGCATTGATATACCTTGGGATCCGGGTGGATTCATTACTTGAGCACTATATGCCTAGCTTAATGGCTTTAAAGAAAGCGCTGCCAGGGAGACAACCCGGAAGTTTTAGAGAGTCATTTATTTCTGTTGAGTGCTTTCATATAGTTTAAAAATAAAAACAAAAATAAAGCGGGGAACCGAAAACTTTTCAAAAAGGAAAGTGAAAGTGAGAAAGACAAGCATTGTTGAAGTGGGAGCTAGCCTTGAACTTTGTTCATGCTCACGGAAACTTTGTGAATCTTGATTACAGTAACTTTTCGAAAAAAATAATTATCCCCTTGTGAAATTCCATTGTATTATAAAAATAATGTGCTAAGGTTTTCCTTTAGGATGTTTACAATGCTTGTTGGTTTGTGCGGTGCGGGACAGAAACTTTGGCTGTAGTGCGCGATTTTACATTGTTAACTGGAAAGTCAAACGGTTATGATTCTTTTTGCACTATCTTTCTGTACAACTTGTTTATTTTTCCTAATTTTTGTAGAAGTTTTGGGGTATCAGAAGTATGGTGAATGTTCAGATTGCCACAGTCTGTTCTGTTTTTGGCGGATTCTGTTTTTGATGCATAGTTTACTTGTTTTGAGGAAACTATCAATTTCTATCAGTGGATTAAGCAATGGAAAAGTTATATTACAGTAGACAAAATGCAAAAACAAAATATGAATTGGTTTGCAACAGTACTTAGAGTGGTGATTTGCTTTATTATACTAACGGATCTTACCGAGTTTTCTGTTGAAGTTTTGTGTGGATGAAGTGTCTAATCGAGGATGTCTCGCTAAGAGGAAAAGGAAGAGAGGCAAGAGCTCAAGCTTGGGGATGCCCGAGGCACCCCAATTAAATATTCAAGGAGACTCTAGCGTCTAAGCTTGGGGATGCCCCGGAAGGCATCCCCTCTTTCTTCAACAAGTATCAGTATATTTTCGTATTCGTTTCGTTCATGCGATATGTGCAGTCTTGGAGCGTCTTTTGCATTTAGTTTTCACTTTTCTTTTATGCACCATGCTGGTATGAGATAGTCCTTGGTTGATTTATAGAATGCTCATTGCACTTCACTTAGATCTTTTGAGTATGGCTTTATAGAATGCTTCACGTGCTTCACTTATATCATTTGAAGTCTTGATTGCCTGTTTCTCTTCACATAGAAAACCGCCATTTGTAGAATGCTCTTTTGCTTCACTTATATTTTTTAGAGCGTGGGCATATCTTTTGTAGAAAGAATTAAACTCTCTTACTTCACTTATATCTATTTAGAGAGATGACAGGAATTGGTCATTCACATGGTTAGTCATAAAATCCTACATAAACTTGTAGACTGCTGAATATGATATGTTTGATTCCTTGCAATAGTTTTGTGATATAAAGATGGTAATATTAGAGTCATGCTAGTGGGTAGTTGTGGATTTTAGAAACACTTGTGTTGAGGTTTGCAAGTCCCGTAGCATGCACGTATGGTAACCGTTGTGTGACAAATTTGAAGTATGAGGTGTTTCTTTGATTGTCTTCCTTATGAGTGGCGGTCGGGGACGAGCAATGATCTTTTCCTACCAATCTATCCCCCTAGGGGCATGCGTAGTAGTACTTTGCTTTGAATGCTAATAAACTTTTGCAATAAGTATATGAGTCCTTTATGACTAATGTGAGTCCATGGACTATACGCACTTTTACCTTTCCATCATTGCTAGCCTCTTCGGTACCGTGCATTGCCCTTTCTCACCTTGAGAGTTGGTTCAAACTTCGTCGGTACATCCAAACCCCGTGATACGATATGCTCTATCACACATAAGCCTCCTTATATCTTCCTCAAAACAGCCACTATACCTACCTATTATGACATTTCCATAGCCATTCTGAGATATATTGCCATGCAACTTCCATCATCATCATATACATGACTTGAGCATTCATTGCCATATTGCTTTGCATGATCGTAAGATAGCTAGCATGATGTTTTCATGGCTTGTCCGTTTTTTGATGTCATTGCTACGCTAGATCATTGCACATCCCGGTACACCGCCGGAAGCATTCATATAGATTCATATCTTTGTTCTAGTATCGAGTTGTAATATTGAGTTGTAAGTAAATAAAAGTGTGATGGTCATCATTATAGAGCATTGCCCCATGAAAAAAAAGGAAAAAAAAGAGAGAGTCCAAAGAAGCCTAAATAAAAAAAGGGGGCCAAAGAAGCCCGCAAAAAGAAAAAAGAAAAAAAGAAAAAAAGGGGCAATGTTACTTTCATTTTACCACACTTGTGCTTCAAAGTAGCACCATGTTCTTCATATAGAGAGTCCCTTATGTTGTCACTTTCATATACTAGTGGGAATTTTTAATTATAGAACTTGGCTTGTATGTTCCAACGATGGGCTTCCTCAAATGCCCTAGGTCTTCATGAGCAAGCATGTTGGATGCACACCCACTTAGTTTTTAGTTTGAGCTTTCATACACTTATAGCTCTTAGTGCATCTGTTGCATGGCAATCCCTACTCCTTGCATTGACATCAATTGATGGGCATCTCCATAGCCCATTGATTAGCCGCGTCGATGTTAGACTTTCTTCCTTTTTGTCTCCTGCACATAACCTCCATCATTATATTCTATTCCACCTATAGTAATATATCCATGGCTTGCACTCATGTACTGCGTGAGGGTTGAAAAAGCTAAGCGCGTTAAAAAGTATGAACCAATTGCTCGGCTTGTCATTGGGGTTGTGCATGATGGGAGCATTTTGTGTGACGAAAATGAAGCATGGCCAAACTATATGATTTTGTAGGGATAAGCTTGATTTGGCCTTGTTGTTTTTAAAAGACATGATTGCTTTATTAGTATGCTTGAAGTATTATTATTTTTATGTCAAATGATATTCTTCTCTTGAATGCCGCCAGGCTGCTGCTGCTCCTCGACGCCGGCCCCTGCCCCGACGTCGCCGTCTCCTCCCCGAGCCGCCCGAGGTCGCCGTCGCCCGTGCCCTCGCCCGACGCCGTCGCCGCTTGCCGCCCTGCCCCGACGCGCATCACGCGCCTCGGCCCGCCCCTGTCGTTGCCGTCGCCCTGCCCCGCCCCCTTTCTCGCCGGCCGTCGCCCCTGCCCCGTCGCCGTCCTCGCCGCCGAACGCGCGCCCCCTGCCCCATCGCTGTCCTCGCCGCCGAACCCGCGCCCCTGCCCCTCCTCACCTTGGTCCGGCCGGCGCCCCTCCCCTGTCCTTGTTTTTTTCATACATTATATGCTTGTTTTTTTCAGATTATATATATATATATATATATATATATATATATATATATGTGTATGTATGTATGTATGTATATATGTGAGTATATGTATTGTGTATATATGATATACGCCTTCTTTTCAGATTTTTTGTTCATATATATGATGATTTGTATTTTGCTTTTTTATAAAAATGTATATATGTTTGTATGTTCTCTGTGTATATATGTTCATATATGCAAAAGTTAGATTTACATATTTAGTAAAGGATTATCTATATATGTTCTCTGATTTAGTACATTTTAGGTTAGTTTCATTTTTAGAAAAGTTTTATATATTTAGGAGAGGAAAAAGGAAAATAAGAAGAGGAAAAAGGAGAAGAAGAGGAGAGGAGGAAGAGGAGAAGAAGAGGAGAGGAATAAAAGGAAGAGGAGAAGATTTCTATTTTTTCTTCTTCTCCTCTATTCCTTTCTTCTTCTCCTCTTTTTTTTCTTTTTTTTTCTTCGATCTTCTCCTCTATTCCTTTCTTCTTCTCCTCTTTTTATTTCTTCTTCGTTTTCTTATGTTTTATCGGGTCTGTCGTTGTCGATATACCCCTCCCGATAACTTCAACACGAGGGGGGGTCGATATACCCCCTCCCTGATAATATTATTTTCCCATGTACGTATGTCGTTGATGTCGATATAACCCCCTCCCGATAACTTCAACACGTGGGGGGGGGGGGTCGATATACCCCCTCCTCGATAACATCATTTTCCCGTGTATGTATGTCGTCGTTGTCGATATTACCCCCTCCCGGATAACTTCGACATGAGGGGCGGTCGATATATATACCCCCTCTCGACTGTGATAACTTATACCGCGGGAGCACCCCCCGACCCTCTCGCTCGACCAAAACTCTCGAGGACACCCAAACCCTAGAAAAAAAGATGTCGGTCTCCTACCCCCTCCCGTCGTGCCCCTACACGACAAACTCTCTCGAGGCCACCCCAAACCCTTGAAGCGTTGTCGAGGCCACCCCAAACCCTAGAGAAGCAGCGTCAAGGCCACTAATTAATATGATTCCTTACTGTGATTAGCTAGCTAGTTCTACATTTGCCACTAATATATCCATCTGTCATGTTTGAATAATAATTGCCATGTTGTCAATATTTGTAGAAACTATGGACACCCCCCGAGACGAAGCAACAGAAGCGGTGTTGGGGGACATAATCGCACAAGGAAGTGATGCCGTCTTCTCATTTCTCAACGACATCAATGGTCTAGAAGGACAGGGTGAAGAAGCAGGTTATGATTATGATGGCTCCTTTGACCCAATGCCGGTGCAAGAAGGAGACCGTGAGACGGCTCCGGTGACCCAATGACGGTGCAAGAAGGAGATCGTGATGACGGCTCCAGTGACCGAACCGAGTTCGGCCAGGTATATATATTAGTTAAGCCTGTGCTGACTAGCTAATTGATGCATTCATTGTTTTGGTATGTACACATATTAATTAACTCTCATCTTTCTTCTTTTTTCTAGCCCTCCGGATCGAGCACAACTTCGGTAAAGAGACGAGGCCCGAAGAAAAAGTTGCGCTTGGTTCAAAGGTTTGAGATCACAGCAATCGCGCGCGACGGCCAACCGGTTGAACCCATCCGGACAAAAAATGCATTTTCTGCTCAGTGCGGGGTTCTTGTTAGGGACAAGATCTCGATCAGCATCCACCAATGGTATAAGCCTAAGAACGAAGACCCTGAGGTGTTTTATGTCAATGATATGCAGAAAGATGATCTTTGGACTGAGCTGAAGTCAAATTTCATCGGCAAATTAAAGAGCAATTAATCAAGTCTTTTGCTCTTAAGAAGATGGCAGACCTATTTAGGAGGTGGAAGAATGAGCTGAAAAGGTTTGTCGACAAAGAAGAGACACCAGAATTCATCGTTAAATATGAGAAGATCAGAGATCACTGGCCCGCATTTGTGGCGCACGAGACATCGGAAAAGAGTAAGAAGATGTCGGCGACAAACAAGCAAAATGCTGCGAAGAAGAAGCTTCACCATCGCACGGGGTCAGGTGGCTACCTCAAAGCCCGGCCTAAGTGGGCCAAGGCTGAGAATGATCTGCTTGATAAAGGGATCGAACAAGAGACAATGAACTGGCCAGACCGTTGCCAGACTTGGTTCTTCGGGGCTGGCGGAACCTTGGACCCTGTATCAGGGAAGTGCCTTTGGACGGACGAGCAACTGAAAATACCAGTCAAGAGGCTTCAGCACTATATCGATGCAGCGCAGCAAGGGATGTTCGTTCTAGACAGAGAGAACGACGAGCTCACAATGGCCCTCAGGAATCCTGAGCACCCTGGACGGACACTAGGCACGCTAGGCTCCGTTCCGTGGAAGGCTGGTTTTCCGGACGCAGGCGGTTATAAATGCCAGGAGAGGAGGAAGAAAGTGCATCAGACCGAACTGCAGGCGCTGCACGCAAGGGTACAAGTGATAGAGGAACGAGAAGCAAATCGCAGCAAACAAACTGCCGAAGCTTCCCCCGAAGCTACCCCGCCATCTCAGCGGAGAAGCAGCATGGCTTCCACCGAGCTGCTTCAGCCGGAGCATGTCTTGACGGCTCCTGCTAGCTACCCAATGGATGCTATCACGGAGTCTCAAAATTGCCACCTTATGACGCAATGGCAGAACTTAAAAGTCAAGGCGGTTGTCGGCTCTGTTCGACCTTCTGAACCCGGCGCAACTTTTCACTGTCGTCCGATTCCAGAAGGATATGCTAGGATGACGGTGGATGAAATAACGGAGGGATTTGAGGGCCTCCAGCTTGACCACCCTATCGGTGAAGGGGAGACTCGGCTGGGTTCTGCTCTGAAGACTCCATGCCTATGGCGGAAGGAGTTCATCAACCTTCCGAACTGGACGCCTCCGCCTCCTCCTCCTCCTCCGGCGAGTCAGGGCACTCCGCCTCCTCCACCGCCTCCTCCTCCGGCGAGTGACAATCAGGGCACCCAGCCTCCTTCTCCGGCACGTGGCGGCACTCCGCCTCCTTCTCCGCCTCCTTCTCCGCCTGCGCCGGCACGCCCAAGCAGCCAGCAGCCTCCTCCTTCTCCGCCTCGCCAACAAGGGCGGAAGAGACCCACCGCCGCCCCGGCTGCTCCGGCGCGTCATAGTCCTTCTCCTCCGCCTCGTAAGCAAGCACGAAAGAAGACAGCCGCAGCTGCTCCGTCTGCTCCGGCGTCTAGCAGTACAGCCAGAGGCGGGAGGCAATACAGATACGGTCCACCTCTCAAGCCTCTAGAGAAGTTACCGTACGAGAGGACCGAGGAGGAAAACACGAAGATCGTGCGGACCGAAGTGAAGGACTTCTTTGAAGGGTTGAAAGCAAAGAGACATCCACCTCCGGAGGATAAGGTAGATCCGATGAAAGCAAAGCGCACTATCGATGCCCTTAGGAAACCACCAAAGTCTCCACCGAAAACCAACTATGAGCGCATTACTGAAAAGGCATATCTCGAAGCGGAGCGGTCAGGAATTACTGTCAATGATCAAAGGTTAAAAGAACGAGCACCTGGGAAAAAATTGCCCAGCTCGGCAAACAAGCAAAGCAATCGTGCCCCCCGCTCAATGTGTCTAGAAACATCGTCGCTAATGCTCCGGGGACGGTGCCCGGTTATAGCAATCTTGGAGATTACCTGCCTGACGATGTAAATTTTGATTTCTTGGAGGTGGACGAACACAGATACGAGTACTGGAAGCCTCTCGTCAAAGATGAAAAATCTCTAACAACGATGATGCGAAGATTCCATAATTGGTACATGAAAACCTGCAGAGAGTCTGGGGGGACGAATACTTTGTATCTGAGAATTAAAGAGGAGCACGACCTCGTTGGAAATGATCTGTTGCCTGTTCCATTTGAAGAGTTCTTCGAGTTCTTCAATCAAAAGGCCCTCGATAAATTAACGGTCTTTTGCTACTGTCTATAAGTACTATTTCTGTCATTAAGTCTCTATATATAGCTCAGCTCTTTCATTGCATGTATTTATAATTAATTATCCTCACTATATTATGCAGACTGAAGATCGTTGAGTGCAGAAAACAAGAAATGTATGATATTGGGTTCATTAACACAAATATCATCGATGAATTTCTGGTTACAAAGGACGCCGAAGAGGCCGAGGCCTACTTGCTACAATCATTGATCAAAAATCAAAACAAAGATATAATACTCTTTCCTTACAACTTCGAGTGAGTGTTACTGTTGTGTGCATATTCTGTTTCCCTTATTACTCGAGCGAGGTTATAGTAATGTAATTGATGAGTTATGCATGCGTGCGCAGCTTCCACTATGTTCTTCTGGAGATTAAGCTTGAGCGGGACTAGTAACCGTCTTAGACTCGAGACGAAAAGATCCCGAAACGTATGCGGACATGACTAAAATGCTCAACAAGTAAGTTCAATCGATCATTATTGCACCATATCGGCAATTTTTTGTTCATTTCCTGATATCTCAAGTAATAATAATTATTTTCTTTGTCTTGCAGGGTTTGGAAACAGTTCACCGCAGAAGCTCCGGGACTGCCGAAGGAGGTGCGATATACATACCCGAAAGTAAGTACTACTAGCTAGCTAGTTGCGCGCATCTCCTGTTGATTCTATAGCTATACTTTCATCAATGCCATTTATAATGCTTCATTATCAGTTTGATTGACCTCTCTTTCTTGTAAAATGCTTGTGGCAGGAACATGGGAATAGTTACTGTGGATACTACGTGTGCGAGTTCATCTACAACGCGACTTTGAAAAATAAGCGGGGCTACTCTAAAAGACAATATGAAGTGCGTAAGCAATAATATTCACAATTTCATTTTATTACACCATCATTTCTGTTGAGTTTCATTCATATATATATGTATTAACCCCCTTCTTCAAATTAGACGTGGCAGATGCGGAATGAACTCCTACCACAAGATCACATTAAAGCAATTCAAGAGGAATTGGCGGGATTCTTTCTTGACCACGTCATCAATAAAGCCAGAGAATACCATGTGGAAGTTGATTTCAAATGCTAGGGGATTGTAAGCGATCTTACATATTGTATATGTATGTAGCCAGTAGCGTCGGATAGATAATACGAAAACTTGTTGTTCGACCAATCTCTCGGAGAAGGAGAGGTCGATCGATGACTTCTCTCAGTATGCATGACGAACTTCTGTACTTAATGGTTTCCTTCATTTTCTTACTAGCTAGCGTGTCGAGGGCCTCTCTATGTATAGTATGTGGCATCGACCAAGCACGGACATAAGAGAGAACAATTCTCTCTATTAATTAGCTAGCTAACACACAATATACGAAACACCTAAATTAACCCCCCAAAACCCCCAACCCACCCACCCCCCTTAAAAAAAGCAAAAACCCCAGCCCCTGAAATGTTGGCGCGTGGATGCCTTTTGGTCCCGGTTGGTGCCACCAACCAGGACCAAAGGCCCTCCTGCCAGGGCTCGGCGCACCGGCCACGTGGAGGCCCATCTGTCCCGGTTCGTGTTAGAACCGGGACTAAAGGTCTAGGGCATTAGTAACGACCCTTTAGTCCCGGTTCAAGAACCGGGACAAAAGGCCCTAACCAACCGGGACGAATGGGAGGTTTTTCTACTAGTGATGGTCCACCGATACCATAACATCGCGTCTTTTGCATCATCGTCTTCGATGTGTCCAAGCAGAGCTCTTTTACGGTGATTGGCGAGTTACAAAATGTAATTTCATGTAACTCCCCCTTTGATTATTTCCCACCGTTGATTTTAACATGTTAATTAAAAATATTAAGTTTAATTAACAAGGGCATTATGGTCCTTTTTTCAGAAACTTTGTCAATTCGCTCCGTCAATCCCTCGCATGTCGTCCAACCCATCGCGCGAGAGGGAGATGCCGCCGCCAGCGCCGCCAGGTCCTGGAGGCGAACCCGCTGGGCTTGGTCGTAATGGCCGCTCCCCTACCGCCGCGAGGTCGTTAGGCGATGGCGCTGGCACGAGGTGCTGGAGGCGATCCCCCGGCTGCGCTTGGTTGTAATGGCCGCTCAACGGAGCAAGGTACTGCGCCCCCTGCCCCCATCTCTTCCTTCCCTCCCTCCCTGCACCTTGTGCGGGCGCTAATCTGAATTCCCTAGATGAAATAATCTGGATCTCTATCAGTACTGGTTTGGCAATGCAAACAAATGTGTTTAGACAGTACGTACATTATAACTTTTGCCTATTTCTTGGTCTGAAACAAAACAATCTACCTAGCTATGCATTCATCAAGGGAATTCAGTGCTAGGTCGTTCGGTGATGCCAACAGCAGAGAAAATGAACATGGAGTTTTGAGTTGTGAGTTGGATGTAGCAGTACAGCTAGCTTTATGATTGGCTGAAACAATTCTTCAATTTTTTTAGAGTAACATGCTATCTGAATCATCATCAGTGCAGAAAGGGAGTGATCTTTTCTTGTAATACTTAACTGAAGTGAGTCCGATGAACTGGGGGTGATCACCATGACCATCACGGCAGATACTAACTACTCCCTCCGTCCCATAATATAAGATCGTTTTTACACTAGAAAGGCTCTTATATTATGTGATGGAGGGAGTAGTTAAGATAAAAAGGTGGATGATTACAAGGACCGGTTCAACATTGTTGCACATGCATGCCTTAATTTCTAATGCTCCCCCCCCCCTTTGAAAATGTAGGTGCAAAGAGTCTTGTCTACTGTCTGAAAACTTAGGTGAAAATTTCAGATGATTTACGGAACATTCAGCTTCAAAATGTGACTTGTTTCAATGAAACATCAATGTCCGATTGCACGTTCTCTTTGTTCACTAATGTAAGACGTTTGGGGAGCTGTAGAACGTCTTTCATTAGTGAACAGAGGGAGTACATAGCAAGACACCTGCAATAGCTAGACTTTTATTGATTTTGTTAGTGGCATATTTTTCCTTGTTAGAACAAAAATGGGTATTGGGTTGAGCTTTTCTTAATAATTTTCTTAGTTTTTCATGGATTCACTATTATGTGACTCATTGCCTTTTCTACATGATTTTAGTTGTTTGACCGAGGCCTATTTTGGGAAACCAATTGCTTTGATGTTACACTTTACTATCGTCACGATTGAAATTCAACATAATAGAGTACATTTTTCATCTGCCACATGATCGGCACCAATTGCTTATTTGTATGTTATATGAAGTAAGACATGGCTGATCGATCCTAAATATCCTCTGTCCTTTGCAGGTGGCGACGATGTTCTCGGAATTCTGATCTCTCTCCCGTGTTTTTGGACGACAATGATCAGTAGTAGCAGTAGTCCTTCCTGATCCGTCAAGGCCATAAGTCAATGCTTCGGCCACCCAAAGCCCAGAGTGTTCGGCTCCCAAGGAGGGCAATAAGAAGAGTCCGGGACTGTCTGGCACTCAGCCGGACACACTGACGGGCCTTCTGGAGCGAGCTGCTCTCTCAGAGGCTCACTGTACTTTAATGGGTACAGTATTTGAGAAGATTTCATCCGCCAAAAGCGGGTTGAATGAAGCTTTTACGAGCTTGCTCAAAGGCTTTGAGGTACGCAAAGAAATATGCAATCTTTCAGTTGTACCGCACACGCTAGGTGTGCTCCGTATAGATAGTAGCCCCTGAGACTCTGGTTGCCAGCCAAGGCAGCAAACGAAGGATCATACTCCCAAGTAATGATCGCGCTGCGTTATGTGGAGGCAGCTAAGTGTCCGGCGGTTGACCGGACTGCTGAGTCCGCCGAACTAACGCGACAGGTTGATGTGGCGGATGCTGACATAGTGCTTGTGAACAAGCGGCTTGACGAGGCACAGGGTATGTGCTGCTTATCTTTTTTGTTAGCAAATATTAAGAGGAGCATGACGCTAATATAATATGCTATGGTTGCAGATGGAGCTGCTGCCGTGGAGGCTCTAAGGGCAGAACTTGCCCTAGCCAAGGAACAAGCCAGGATAAGCGATGTGGCCGCCCTAAAGGCGGCCAAAGAGTTGAGAGCCAAACAGGCTGCTCATCGCCGAAGCGAAGATAAAATAGCCGAGATGGTTGTGGAGCTGAAAGATGACGTCGGCCGATATGAGCTCCTTGAAAAGGAGAGGCAAGCGAAAGCGGCTAACCTGAAGAAGGCCTTGGACGCGGCCAAGGAAACGCGCTCTGAAATCAGAGCTGCACGTGAGGAGCTTCGAGAAGCCGGAAACATCGCGGCTAGGAGTTCCTATTTGTTGCGGATGAAGTTCGGAGATCCAAAGTACGCTCCTCTGGATCAGTTATGGAGTGCTGCAGACGCGTATGCGGACCTAGCGAAAAGTACTGCTAATGCGACCAAGTTTTTCAAGGATCAGAAAGATCATGAGGTGGAAAGGTTGTTCTGATCGCAGTTCAATGCCACGACGCGTCCGCTGCCGTTGAATGAAAGGATGGCCGCTTGGGCCGAGCTCCATAGGTTGTCCGGACTTGCAATGAGATCATTCGTAGATCATCTTTGGCCGAAGGGACCAAGGTCGGACAGTTATTTTCGTTTAGTGCAACAACTCCTTGGCGCTGTGTCGCCTATCGACGCTGTAAAGAAGTCGGCGTGCATAGAAGGTGCGCGGATGGCTCTTGCCCATGTTAAAACATATTGGGCAGATATGGAGGCCACTGGTATTGCAACCCGGGGTTCGGCAGGAGGCCAGGACCCGGCCGAGCACTATTTTGAGCAAGTCCTAGAAGGCGCCTGTTTAATAGACAATGCTATTTTAATTATAAAGTTGTGTTTATACTTTTGCCCGAAAGTATGGTAGTGCCTCCTGTGCGGCCGTTTTATGTATGTATATAACCTGAAAGTTTGCAGTCGTTGGCTTCAGCCCCCATGCATATAATGCGGGGGTGTTCGTAAAATGCGCGTAATCACACTTGATCCAACATCTTGGTCCACTAAGGAGGTGATCGCACGTCAAACTAGGCAACCGGACTATATAGCTTTAACACTTTCACTTAGCCATAGGAGTTTGACGGTGGGGCTACTATATAGCCCCTGGTACTTCCGCGTTCATCTGAATACGGTGCGCGTATGTACATGACCGGGAAATGGTCCTTCGTTAATGCAGAGGAATCCCTAAGATTCCGATAAGTCATCGAGTGGTTGACCAGTCTCTCGCTGTATCATGACAGTCAGTTTTCGGCTTTCTCTACTGAGGTGCTCATCCGGAATAACCAGGGCACAACCGCAGTAGTTTTCTTTTGGCCACCTTAGCCGATAAAACGGAACGTAAGGTAGCAAACCCAGGAGCCAGGCAAACCCAACATTTGACCAAAGAAATGATTCGGAGTTGATGCATATAAGGCCAAACTCGCGACGCCGAACACTCCCGAAGGTATTCGAACTTTATAACATATACTGGGCTGAGTAATGCCCTCGATAATTGTCGGGGAAACTGATCCACGAACACCTATGGGACCGGCGGACCGAGCCCCTTTCGGTTCGGCGGGGGCGGAGGTCGCACGAAGAGCAGATCGAGGCAAAGCACACGAGCAGTTTACCTAGCTTCGGAGCTCTCCGGAGAGATAACACTCCTACTGCTGCTTGTCTGATTGTATTGAGTTCTTGCTCGGGAGCGCTGAGTGCTACAGTACACACGAGCTGCTAACGAGACCGCGCATGAGTGTGTTTCTGGCTTCCCCCCCCTCCCCTTTCTACGTTGCGCATGGGCCTCCTTTTATATGCTCAAGGGGTCACCGACAGGTGGCAAAGTAGACAAGGGTAAAAATGGAAAAAGAAGGGTGGTTGGTACAGCTACATGTACAGTGTATCCTACCTAACCCTGATGGCAGGGGACAAAGGCATTAAATGCCCGTCTGTGTCGCCCAAATAGTGTAGAAAGGGACCGTCAGGGATGCCACCGCTTGCCACGATGGCAACCTTGTCAGTGTCGCATGCCACCGCGCACCGCTGGCTGCACAGCCTCTCGCCACGCGCGCCTGGAAAGGCCCTAGGGCGACACGTTGGTGGATGTGCTGGAGCGTGGGTACGGAGTGGCCGCTTGCCGCGGCAAGCGCCTTGCCGCGGTCGTTGTCTTGTCGCGCCCGGAAGCTTGTTGCTCACCGGGCCTTGCCGGGACGCCACGCGTCCCGGCAAGTTCCCTGAGATGCCTTGGTTGGCCTTCCCGGCAAGCTCCTCTTGCCGGGGCCTTGTCTTCTTGACTTGAATACGTTGCTCTTGAATGGCTCCAAAGGAGCCACGGAGGACCTTGGCGGTCACCCGGCAAGCCTTGCCGCGGGGCGCTGCGACTGCCCGTGCACAAGTTCGGGATACTAGGGTACCCCTACTCTAGTACACTGACATGAGCCCCCGGGCCTGGGCCACACACGGTGCCGAGCGCTGTTGGGCCAGGCCCAAAACAGGGCACGGGCACACGCGGCCTGGGTTACGCCGTATCTTACTCCGTATCCACCGCGCCCTCCCCCAACGGCACGCGTCGAATGCGGCATCGTGGGAGAGATCGTGGGTGGTTTCTTTATTCGGAAGGACGAAATGTCCGCCCCCTCCCTCTTTATAAGCAGGGGAAACAGGGGCAGTTCGCCCATCTCGCCAGTTGCTTCTCCAATTTCACAAATCTCCGCCGCTCCCCCCTTCTTCCCGAAGCTGAAAGAGAGCAGCGCTCCGCCCCCCATTGCTACCAGTACCACCTACGCCGTCGATCTCCCCCACCACTTCCGCCATGGCTCCGAAAGCCGACAAGGGGAAGGGCGTGAAATCGGTCGAGGCGCAGTGGCTCGCGGCGCTGCGAAAGGAGCAGGCCATCTTCCCCCCTCAGCTTGGTGCGCAGGAGCTGAGGGAGTACTACTACCTCTTCTGGTTGACGGAGACGCGAGCGCATCCGCGCACGAGGGTACTCCCCGCTGCCGCTTCGGAACTGGCTCCAAGCGGGTACCCCTTCTTCGCGCTGTTCTTCTACTGCGGGATCTGCACGCCCTTCTCTGAATTCTTCTGCGACATTATGAACACCTACGGGTTCCGCCTCCTTGACTTCACCCCCAACGCCGTTCTGACCATGGCAGTTTTCGCACATCTCTGCGAAAACTTTGTCGGAGTCCATCCAAACGTAGCCCTTTTCCGCCACTTCTTCATGCCTCGGGTTGAGAGAGGGGAGCCTCTTGCCGGCGGGATCGCTTGGATCTCGAGAGTCGGCAAGAAGGAAGCTTATCTGAAGGGTGAGCTCCGCAGCAAGTGGGAGGAGTGGAGAGCAGAGTGGTGCTGGATCGTCGAGGAGAACCCGCAGCCATTTACTGCCCTGCGCCAAGCCCCAATAGTGCGTGGTAACGATTGGACCAACGTGGCCCCGGAAGACGACAGGCTGAAGATCGCCGTCACCCGGATCCTTCGCCTCAGGCTTGCCGGGATCACCGTAGGCGCCGTTGGCGCAGATTTTGTTCGCCGCCACATCGCCCCCCTGCAGGAGAGGGGGAGACCCGCCTGGGAGTTCAAGAACTCGGCGGATATCACGAGGCTGCGCCCGGGCCTCAATTTCAACTTCACCGTCTTGGAGCTGGATGCAATGCTCCTGGAGCTGTTCAAACGCGATCCTCAGCATCCATTCATTTTGCCGAGGGGTGTTGTTCCGTTGTGCAACAATTCTTCGCTCGACCGGATCCGCGCAATGATGCCGTTGTGCGATTCGCACGGAATCGCCCCAACTTGGCAAGAACCTGCGTATGACGTCGTGCGGGCGTTCTTCGACAACTTGGTAGAAGTGCCGGTCCGCGCCGACGAACAGAAGAGCCTCACCCGCGACACAACCGATGCGGAGATGCAGCGCATCGCAACCAGGCTGGAAGAGGCGGCGGCAGCAGCTGCCGTGGGCGAGTTTGGGTTCACCGTGGAGGAGGCAGAGGTAGCAGAGGCGGCAAGCCTTGCCGAGCGCAAGGAGTTTGCCGGCGAGGAAGAGCTTGCCGGGCCTGAAGACGAGCCGAGCGAGCCCGACGAGGGAGATCTTGTCGGGCCCGAACCTTCGGACAACTTGCCGCAAGTGGAGCCCCCAGCTGCACCAAGAAGGCGTCTCCGCAAGGCCGGGGACGTAGCGGGGCGGCAAACGAGTCAACAGCCGCCATGCCGCGCGACACGCTATACCGCGGCAACCACTGTTGTCGCGGGAGCGCCTCATGCCGCTGCGGTGACTAGGGCAGGGTCTTCCCGGTCTACCGCTACTGTCCCTGCCAAGCGGGCAAGGGAACCTACTCCTCCGCCTCGTCGCACCGGAGGCGAGCCGGACTTTGATCTCTCCGTGCTCAGCTCCGACGAGGAAGAAGAAGAGTAAGATTCTTCGCTGTACTTGTAGTTCTTCAATTCTTGCTGTTTTTGTTTTGTATCTGATTTGCTTCAATCTGAACCCATTCCTTTTCAAGACGCTGGCCCAGAGAGCGGCGAAGAGAGCCAAGGCCCCGGCGATCGTCATCGAGGATGATCCCACCGCGTCAGCAGGGGGTGTGTCCGAGACTACCTTGCCGGACCCGGCAACTACTCCCCAAAGCAGCCCCCAGCGCAGCCCCCAGCGTAAGTTTATAGTTTACTTCTTGCTGTCAGGCGCGCATAGGTGCTCTTTTCTTTGCTGATATCTTGATTGTTGGTTTGCGTAGGAGCAGAACAGCCTCACCAGGAGTGCCCGGAAGCTGCTCCTGAAGTGCCATCTGCTTCGACTATGCCGCCAAGGGAGGATTCCCCGGCAAGGGAGCGTTCTCCGGCCAGGGAGAATTCTCTGGCAAGGGACAGTTCTCCGGCAAGGGACAGCGCCAGCGATCCTCCGGTGGTTGAGACCACGACTACAGATCCTAGCACAGGTAACCCTTTCGTTTGAAAACTTCCCTTGGGTTCTTCTTCTTCTGTTTTTCTCTCTGGATATTTGCTTGACTCTTCTCCTTTTTCCGTTTGTCAGATCCGTCTGCCGCAGAGCCGATGGAAACCGAGGTCGCCGGCGAGGAGAACGCGCGCAGCAACACCGACGACGCCGTTGCCACCGAAGGAGAGGCCGGCGCTGATGATCCCGCCGGTGAAGAGGCCGCCAAGGCTGCCGCCACAGAAGCTGGCGAGGGATCCGGTGATCGCACTGACGGCCCCGAGGCCGCAGGAGCGACAGGCGCTACACCAACCGCCGATCCCTCCGACGCTGCTGCAGCGCCAGGCTCCGAAGAGCCCCAGCCCGGCGCCTACTTGAAGGCCGGCGATGGCATCTTCATCAAACTCCCCTGGGCGTCAAGCTCCAGGGCGCCGGTCGAAGGAGAGACTTTGGATGGAGAAGTGCTCGCCTCCGCTGGGCTGACACTAGTCGACGCGCCAAGCAGCAGTGACGAGCCTGAGGAGGAGCGGCTGCTATGGAAGCTGCTGTCGCTCTACCGCGCCCGACAAGCCAAGCTGGCATCCCGAGAAGCGCTTGTCGCGAAGGCGGGAGTGGATATCGAGAAGCGCGCGGAGGAGCTCCGGGGTCTCAGGCAGGAAGCTCTCCGTTCTCTGGCAGAGGAGCGGGAGCAAGTCGCCGAGGAGAGGAAAGCCTTCCTCCTCGCGAAGGCTGAGGTTGAAGAGCAACAGCGGCTTGCTGCCGAGAGGCTATCTGCGCAGGAAGGTGATTTGGCGCGGCGCAAGGTCAACCTTGACAGCCATGAGGAGGAGCTTGCCGCGCGCGATCAAGCAATTGGCGGTGCTCTCAAGGAAGCAAAGGATGCTGCCGCAGCTGCTGAGGCCGCCAAGAAGGAGCTGGAGATGAGGATGGCGCAGCTGGAGGCCAATCTCAAGACGAGCGGCGAGGAGCTTGCCGCGCTCAAGCGTGAGCGCGAGAAGGACGCCGCCGCCCATGGCGAGCTGCAGGGTCTTCTCGTTGAGAGGAGCAAGGAGCTTAGCGCCGCCAAGGACTCCAATGCAGATCTTGAGTTGAAGCTGGCTACTTTGACTCAGACGCTGGACGGCGCCAGGGAGCGGGAGGTGACCTTGACGGAGAAGGTCAAGGCCGACGAGGCGCTGCTGGCAAGTGCTGCTGCCGCCCAGAATGCTTTTAGGGAGACTGTGGAGCACTGGACCGAGGGTCTCGTGAATGTTGCCGCAGTCATCAACGGGGAGTTGGCGCAGCTGGGGATGGAGGACCTCAGGAATTCTTCCGACGAGCATCTCCAACCCAGCGCCAAGCTCAGCTTGTTTTTCAAGGGCATGGCGACGGCCCTCCAGCGACTCCGGGAGAAGATCCCAAAGCAGCTGGCCGACGAGTCGCGCAAGATCTGCGCGGGAGTTCTTCAGAAGGTGCTGGTGAAGGTGGCCTTCCGCAACCCAGGCCTCAACCTCACCAACGTCCTCAGGTCCTTGCCGCCTGACGCTGATCTGGAAGCGCTCAAGGCCCTTGTCGCACCCATTGTAGACAAGGTGAGCGAGATCAAGAGGGTTGAGGGCGATCGCGTAGACTAGGCCGCCCGTTTTCTCTTTTTCCTTGTCGCTGCTGGCCATGTTATGAGATCAATCTGTTAGAGCTGCGACAAGCTATCTTGTAATATAACTCTATTTCTGGTATTGATTGCTACGTTATTTCCTTTACTAGATTCCTTCCTTTGTATATTTCTACCCTACGCTTTTAGGGAACTTGTCGGCGCAGGAACCCGAGCCGCGAGCGCTGAGTGCAGGACGTCAGCAGCCTACTGGCGGTGCCGCTTCCGACAAGAAACCTTGTCGCGACTAGTTGCAGCGCACTTAAATTGTTGAGCGGACTCGAAACAAAGTAAGGGCGCAACTAGCTACGAGTTGGTTCCTCCGCGCACAGGTTTTCCATACAAAGCACGATCATTCGAGGAAGATAACTTAAAAATTAAAACTAATTGCTCAAACTTTGGCAACTTAGCTTTTCTGTCGTTTGCTTCCCGGCAAGGCGAAACTTCCTTAAACGACGCCTGGTCCACACCATTATCTTCTCC
>NC_057801.1:836412749-836478043 GCF_018294505.1 Triticum aestivum | reverse complement strand
CTTGTGTGCGAGGGAACCTTCCTTTCCTTTGTTGAGAAAAAGAAAGAATAGAAAATAAAGATATGGAGCCTTACGGCTCGTTATTGCTTACAGGGGGTAGGTGCTGCACAAAGTGTCAGATAACGCATGCAAGAAAAAGATATAATGCATGAAATTGACAAGATGTGCGGAGCACATGAGCTTTACTTATGCACGGGATCTGCGCCCGGCTTTGTACAAAGGATTACATGCAACATCGGCAAGACTTGTACAAAAGGTGGTTGCCGGAACAGGTTCCGGCAACCGCGCCCTATGGGTAAAACTTACGAAGATGCTCAATGTTCTAGGAGTTGCTCACCGGAATGCCATCTTCGGTCTCAAGGCGGACAGCGCCGGGCCTAGTGACTCGTTTCACCTGGTAAGGGCCTTCCCACTTCGGCGTCAACTTGTTGGAATTCTTGGCGGACTGAACGCGCCGAAGAACAAGGTCGCCTTCCTCGAAACTTCTGGCATTAACTTTGTGGCTATGGTAGCGGTGCAAAGCTTGCTGGTATCGAGCAGCTCGTACAGCAGCCTGAAGACGGTCCTCCTCAAGGAGCAGCGCGCCATCTTGTCGCAGCTGCTCTTGCTCAAGCTCATCATAAGCGAGCACTCGAGGTGACCCGTATACGAGTTCCGTGGGGAGAACTGCCTCTGCTCCATAGACTAGAGTGAAAGGTGTCTGGCCAGTGGCTCGATTTGGCGTCGTCCTGATCGACCAAAGAACCACCGGCAGCTCCTCAATCCAGTTTTTTCCGCACTTGTGCAGCCTGTCGAAAGTCGTGGTCTTGAGCCCGCGCAGCACTTCAGCATTTGCCCTCTCCGCTTGACCGTTGCTTCTCGGATGAGCAACAGAAGCGAAGCAGATCTTGGCGCCAAGATCTTCGACGTACTGCATGAAGGTGCGGCTCGTGAATTGTGTGCCGTTGTCGGTGATGATCCTGTTAGGGATCCCAAAACGGCAAACAATCGACCTGAAGAACTTGACTGCTAACTGTGCTGTCACCTTCCTCACTGGTTCCACTTCTGGCCACTTTGTGAACTTGTCGATTGCGACGTACAAGTACTCAAAGCCCCCGACAGCTCGGGGAAAAGGGCCGAGGACGTCGAGCCCCCAGACCGAAAATGGCCAGGATAAAGGGATCGTCTGGAGAGCTTGAGCTGGCTGGTGTATCTGCCTGGAATGGAACTGGCACGCTTCACACTTGGTTACTTGTGCAGTTGCATCCTGGAGGGCTGTCGGCCAAAAGAAACCTTGCCGGAACGCCTTGCCGGCAAGTGCTCTTGCGCCAATGTGGTGACCACATATGCCTCCGTGTATCTCTGCCAACAGCTCTTGTCCGTCTTCCTGGCGAATACACTTCAATTTCACACCGTTGAGTCTTCTTCTGTACAGTGTGTTGTCGACAAACTGGTACATACTTGACTGCCGAGCTACTTTTTCCGCTTCTTCTTGCTCTTCAGGAAGTTCTCCTGTCTGAAGGAAATGGACAATCTGTTGTGCCCATGCTAGAGCTTGCGGCTCGACAACAAGGACTAAAGGCACATCTGCTGCTGCGGGAACATCCGCTTCTACGGCGAGAACCTGAGGCTCAGCCGGAGCTTGATGTTCCCCGGCAAGCTTGCCGGAGCAAAACTTATCGGGAGCGTCTGCTTCAACGGAACAAACCCTAAGGCTTGCCGGAGCAGACTGCTCCTCAGCATATTTGGGTTGATCTTGGGGACCTTCTTGGCGGCGGCTTCGGGGAGCTCTGCCGGAAAATAGTCACCGGAAATCAACTTCCTCTTCTTACTCTGTCCAGTTGATGGAGTTACAGACAGTTGAGTCAGCTTGAGCACAAAGATCCCTGGTTCCACAGGTAACTTAAGTGCGGCACACTTCGACAGGCCATCAGCAATGTCGTTCTGAGCTCTTGGAACATGTTCCATTTGTAGGCCATCAAAGTGCTCCTCTAGCTTTCTTACTTCATCAACGTAAGCTTCCATCAACGGACTCTGATAATTCTTGTTCACTTGGCGGACGACAAGCTGTGAGTCACCCCTGACAATGAGCTTCTTGATCCCAAGGTCTGCTGCGATCCTGAGACCGGCAAGCAAGCCTTCATACTCTGTTGTATTGTTCGTTGCTTGCTCCTTGGGAAAGTGCATATGGACTACGTACTTGAGGTGCTCTCCGGTGGGTGCGACAAGTAGCACGCCCGCACCGGCGCCTTGCAGCGAGAAGGCACCATCAAAGTACATCAGCCACTCTTTGCTCGCCTCCTTGACGGGGATGCTCGTTTCTGGAATTTCTTCATCTTGTGTTGGCGTCCATTCTGTTATGAACTCTGCCAATGCTCTGCTTTGGATAGTTGAAGTGCTTTCAAACTTAAGGCCAAAGCTTGACAGTTCCAGTGCCCACTCGACAATCCTGCCTGTGGCTTCTGGATTTTGCAGTATTCTCTTCAGCGGAAAACGAGTGACGACTGTGATCTCATGTGCTTGGAAGTAATGGCACAGCTTCCTCGAGGCCATGAGAAGGCCGAAAAGCAATTTCTGCACACCAGAGTATCTTGATCTAGCTCCCTGCAGAAGGGAACTGACAAAGTAAACTGGGCGCTGCACCATCCTTTTCTGCATCTTCTCACACTCCTGCGCAGATCCATCTTTGTCGGGACCAGAGCTTGCCGGCGAAGCCCCCTGCTTGTCGCTGGATGCATTTGCCGTGGTTGCTGGCCCATCGTCCACCTCCCTCTCAGCCACTAACGCAGCACTAACCACTTGATTGGTTGCCGCTATATATAGCAACAACTTCTCTTGTGGCCTAGGTGCGACAAGTGTTGGAGTGGAGGACAGGTATCTCTTCAAATCCTGCAGCGCAGCTTCCGCTTCCAGAGTCCATTTCATTGGACCTGCCTTTTCAATATTTTGAAAAATGGCAGGGCACGCTCAGCAGATCTAGAGATAAACCTGCTGAGAGCAGCTACGCAACCGGCAAGTCTTCGTACATCCTTGACGCGCTTTGGCGCTTCAATCTGCTCAATGGCCTTGATCTTGTCGGGATTGGCTTCAATTCCCCGCTGAGACACGAAGAACCCGAGAAGCTTGCCGGAAGGGACTCCAAACACACACTTCTCGGCGTTAAGCTTGAGGTTGATCTGGCGCAGATTTGCAAAGGTTTCGTCTAAATCTTGAATCAGAGTCGCCTTGTCCTTGCTCTTGACCACTATGTCATCCATGTAGGCTTCTACATTTCTGTGTATCTGTGGCTCAACAGCGTCATGGACTACTCTTGCAAATGTTGAACCAGCATTCTTTAACCCGAAAGGCATCCGTACGAAACAGTATGTGCCACATGGGGTGATGAATGCGGTCTTCTCCTCATCCTCTTCTGCCATGAAGATCTGATGGTATCCTGAGTATGCATCAAGAAATGAAAGCAAGTCACATCCGGCCGTGGAGTCAACAATCTGGTCGATGCGCGGCAAGGGAAATGGGTCTTTGGGACAAGCTTTATTGACATCGGTAAAGTCGATACAAAGCCTCCATTTCCCGTTAGCCTTGCGCATGACTACAGGATTGGCCAACCACGTAGGATGGAGCACTCCTCTGACAAGGCCTGCTGCTTCCAATTTCTTGATTTCTTCTGCGATGAATTCTTGGCGCTCCACTGCCTGTTTCCTGACTTTCTGCTTGACGGGCCGCGCATAAGGACAGACGGCAAGGTGGTGCTCGATTACTTTCCTGGGAACTCCGGGGATGTCAGACGGTTGCCAGGCAAACACGTCGACATTCACCCGCAGGAAAGTAACGAGCGCGCCTTCCTATTTAGGGTTGAGAGTGGCACTGATGGTGAAGGTACCACCAGTGCCGTCCTCCTTGGCGGGCACCTTCTTGGTCTCTGGTGGAGCTGCCATTGCCTTCTTACACTTGCCGGTGGAGCTCGATGGTGCGTCCTCGACGGTAGCGCAGCACTCCGAAGAGGTGCGCTTGCCGGAGTGGGCATCAGAGCTCTTGCCGGACTTAGTCTTCTTCTTCCCCCGGGAGCTTCAACGGCAAGTGATTTGTGATCTGTTGCGGCTGCTGCTTCCCGGTAGATCTTGTCGGCGCAGATAAGAGCATCCTTCTTGTCGCTAGGGATAGAGATGACACTTATCGGGCCTGGCATCTTCAGCACGTTGTAGGCATAGTGAGAGGCTGCCATGAATTTGGCGAGTGCTGGACGGCCGAGTATCCCATTGTAAGGCAATGGAAAATCAGCAACGTCAAAAGTGACCCTCTCAGTCCTGAAGTTCAACTCGCTGCAAATGTTACCGGCAACGTGATCTTTCCCTTCGGCTTGCTCCTTCCCGGATTGATTCCTTGACATGTGCCAGTCTCTTCGAGCTTGCCATCAGGGATCTGGAGTTTCTGGAGTACCGCGGAGGAGATCAGATTCAAGCCGGCCCCGCCGTCAACTAGCATCTTAGTGACCTTGAGGTTGTGGATAGTTGGTGAAACCAACATCGGCAATCACCCGACCGCAGTTATGCGATCAGGGTGGTCCTCAATATCAAAGGTGATAGGCGTGCTGGACCATTTTAGAGGCTTGCGTGACTCGACCGGTGGTTCTGCCGCATTGACTTCCCGCACCCATTGCTTGAGCTGGCGGTGTGAAGTATGCAGAAAAGCACCGCCGTCTACGCACAGGACCTCTGTGGCTTTCTGAAACTCCTGCTCATCGGTCTTGTCATCATCCATATCGTCGTCGTCATCGTCATCTTCATCCTTGCCGCGGCTGCGAGGAGGTCTGTCTCCTTGCCACTGCTTGGCCTTGCCGCGGCGTCCTCCCGGCTGGGACATTTCTTGCCAGCTCCTCCAGCACCTTCCTGGGCTTTCTCCTTGTCGCGTCGCTCATATTCAGCCTTTTGCTCGACAAGCTGCTCGACCTTCTTACAGCTCTGGAGGTCATGGCCCTTGGTGCGGTGGATCTTGCAGTACTGCCTGTTGGTGCCGTCCTACTTGTCGGCGACCGCCACAGCCTGGTAGTTGGTGTCTGCGGCAACCTCCTTGCCGGAGCTACCAGCTTTGGTTTTCTTGGCGCCACCTCCATTGTCGGACTGCTCAACAACTAGCACATCTTTGTCTTTTTTCTTCCTGTTATTCCGCCGCCGGTTTTTCCTTGCCGGGGCAGCTTCCTCACTATCAGATCCTCCTGCTTCTGTATTCTCTCCGGGGAGTTTCCTCCCTTCCTCAGCACGTGCACACTTGTCGGCCAGGGCATATAGCTCACTGACGTCTCTGATCTTGCACATCGCCATCTCCTCCCGCATCCTGCGGTTTTGCACGTTCTGATGGAACGCGCTGATTACCGCGGCAGGGTGGACATCTGGGATGTTGTACTGTACATGGCTGAATCTCTGAATATACTTGCGCAGGGGCTCTCCCTCCTTCTGAGCAAGCAGATGAAGGTCACTCTCTTGGCCATGAGGCTTGTGGCCGCCTGTAAAGGCGCCGACAAACTGATGGCATAGATCTGCCCAGGAGGATATGGAGTTGTCCGACAAGTGCATGAGCCAGGATCTGACATTGGGCTTGAGTACCAGCGGGAAGTAGTTGGCAAGGATCTTGTCGTCCCGCCCCTCGGCAGCTTGCACCGCGATGGTGTAGATGCTGAATAACTCCGACGGATGCGTCTTGCCGTCATACTTCTCTGGTACATCTGGCTTGAAATTCTTCTTGTTGGGCCACTGGACTTGCCGCAGCTCACGAGTGAACGCAGGGCAACCTACCGCCTACGGCAAGTCGCCTGGTTCCCCTGGCGCATGCATGTCGACAGAGGGCCCAGCGCGCTGGTCGGATTGACGCCGCGCTTCTCTTCGGCGCTCGATGCGAGTTCGAGCGTCTTCTTGCTGTCGTTCGTGAAGAACTTGGCGCTGATCGCGACGAGCTCGTGGATCTGATGACGCGGTGGAGACGCTGTCGAGGTGGATCCGGTGAGTCGGCGATCTTGGCCTTCGGGGTGGAGAGTGCACGGTGGTTGCACCCCCACCGGTTTCGTCGCCACCGGCTCGTGCCTGGCAGTCCTGCCGCGGCAGCGATGTACTCGGCTGCCGCGGAGTGTCGCCGTTGGCGTAGCCGATGAGACTCTGAATGGTGGCCCTCCATTCGTCGATCTTGTCCGACGTTGGAGGGTAATCCAGGAGCAGTTGGGCTCGCGCCAAAGCTTCTGCTGGAGTGGTGGGCGGTAGTGGCGGACGGCGCGAGGAGCGGGATATGCTCGGACTTCTAACTATATTAGAAGGAGCAGTATCCCGTCCAGGCGACCGCGTCTCGCTCGTGCCGGCACGTTGACGTGTATGTTGGTCTTGAGCACCCCGGGATCCACCAGCTTGATCTTGGTCCAACAAACGTATGGTACTACGAATACCATGACGCTATCGGTCCTGCGCCTCCTGAGATGGGCGCGGAACATGTACGGACGCCGAGGTCTGCGCGGCCTTGTCCTTGGGCCTGGCAGCACCGTGGGTTCCCTCGTCGATGTCCGTTCTTCCGCCGGCGTCTACCCCACCACTCGTTTGCTCCGGTGGCGGTGGGATCGACGCGGACGGAACAGCTGCCTCTGAAGCCTTCTTCTTCGGTGGCATGTCGATGAAGAAGATGAAGATCTAGCTCGTGTGAACGCCGGATTAGGTTCACACAACCTCGACGCCCCCTACCTGGCGCGCCAAAGATGTCGGGGAAACTGATCCACGAACACCTATGGCACCGGCGGACCGAGCCCCTTTCGGTTCGGCGGGGGGCGGAGGTCGCACGAAGAGCAGATCGAGGCGAAGCACACGAGCAGTTTACCCAGCTTCGGAGCTCTCCGGAGAGATAACACTCCTACTGCTGCTTGTCTGATTGTATTGAGTTCTTGCTCGGGAGCGCTGAGTGCTATAGTACACACGAGCTGCTAACGAGACCGAGCGTGAGTGTGTTTCTGGCTTCCCCCCTCCCCTTTCTACGTTGCGCATGGGCCTCCTTTTATATGCTCAAGGGGTCACCAACAGGTGGCAAAGTAGACAAGGGTAAAAATGGAAAAAGAAGGGTGGTTGGTACAACTACCTGTACAGTGTATCCTACCTAACCCTGACGGCAGGGGACAAAGGCATTAAATGCCCGTCTGCGTCGCCCAAATAGTGTAGAAAGGGACCGTCAGGGATGCCACCGCTTGCCACGATGGCAACCTTGTCAGCGTCGCATGCCACCGCGCACCGCTGGCTGCACAGCCTCTTGCCACGCGCGCCTGGAAAGGCCCCAGGGCGACACGTTGGTGGATGTGCTGGAGCGTGGGTACGGAGTGGCCGCTTGCCGCAGCAAGCGCCTTGCCGCGGTCGTTGTCTTGTCGCGCCCGGAAGCTTGTCGCTCACCGGGCCTTGCCGGGACGCGTGGCGCGTCGCGGCAAGTTCCCTGAGATGCCTTGGTTGGCCTTCCCGGCAAGCTCCTCTTGCCGGGGCCTTGTCTTCTTGACTTGAATACCTTGCTCTTGAATGGCTCCAAAGGAGCCACGGAGGACCTTGGCGGTCACCCGGCAAGCCTTGCCGTGGGGCGCTGCGACTGCCCGTGCACAAGTTTGGGATACTAGGGTACCCCTACTCTAGTACACCGACAATAATGAACCTAGAATTTCCAGGTACGTGCATTAATCTGTCGTGGCAAAATGCCAATAATGCCAGTATCCCTTGTGGGTGTATTAAGTACCCATGGGATGTCAAGCAACAAGAGACATTAAATAAAGTTTACACAGGGGCTTAATCTAAATAGAAAACTTTGAGCGGGGCCCTGCTGCACGTCTGCACCTTTGTCTCCGTTGTGCCGTATCCTGGAAGGGTGTCGCACGATTGGTATCTGTAAAAATGGAAAACTCAGGTAAAAGAGTCTAGTGTAATCGTGCGAGAAGTTGGTTATTCTCAATGAATCATGAAAATGCAATATATTTTTGTATTAATAGGCTCAAGTCGAACTGTGGGCTTTGATACATGTTTGCAGCCCCTAGCACCACCTATGGGGGTATATCTATAGACCCCAGCTCAGGTTTATCTGGGCTATTACCACCGATGGTGCACCAGACTCGTCTAACCGTGTCTGTGGTCTTGACGACCGATCATGTATTCTGGTTGGAGAGGCCGCTTAGTGTCTGGCTGCTAGAGCCGCCACATATTCTTTCGCACGCGAGGAACGGTCTATGGTTTCGCTAACTGTGATGATGCCACGTGGACCAGGCATCTTGAGTTTAAGGGAGGCGTAGTGCGGTACTGCGTTGAAGCGAGCAAAGGCCGCTCTTCCGAGTAGTGCGTGATAGCCGCTTCGGAAGGGAGCGATGTCGAAGATTAATTCTTCGATTCTGAAGTTGTCGGGAGAACCGAATATAACCTCTAATATGAGGGAGCCCGTGCAGCGGGCCTCAACGCCTGGTATTACTCCTTTAAAGGTAGTGTTACTTTGGCTGATTCTTGACGGGTCTATCCCCATCTTGTAGACAGTGTCCTGATATATCAGATTAAGACTACTACCGCCGTCCATAAGGACTCGAGTGAGATGGTATCCATCAATTATTAGGTCGAGCACCAAGGCAGCCGATCCTCCGTGCTGGATACTAGTCGGGCGATCCCTGCAATCAAAAGTGATCGGACAGGCCGACCAAGGGTTGCATTTGGGGGCGACAGGCTCTACCACGTATACGTCTCTGAGTGCGCGTTTGCGCCTTCTCTTCGGTATGTGAGTTACGTAGATCATATTTACTATTTTGACTTCTGGTGGGAATTTTTTCTGTTCCCCAGTTTTCGACTGGCGAGGCTCATCCTCGTCTTCACTTGGCGTCTCCCTTCCTTTGTGTTCGGTGTTTAGCTTGCCGGCCTGCTTGAAGACCCAACATTCTCTGTAGGTGTGGTTCGCAAGCTTTTCGGGGGTGCCATGAATTTGACATAATCTGTCCAGGACCTTGTTCAGGCTGAACGGTCCATCTTTGCTGCCTTTAAATGGCTTCTTCTGTTGACCGGGTCAAGAGCCCCTGAATCCGGCGTTGACCGTCGTGTTGTCCGGACTCTCTTCATTGTTTCGACGCTTGTTTCTATTGTGTCGTGGCTTCCCGTTGCCATCCCTAATTTCGGATGTGCCTGGGTCGCTAGTGCCTCTACGGGCCAACCAGATGTCCTCACCCGCGCAAAAGCGGGTCATAAGGCTTGTTAGGGCCGCCATTGTCCTCGACTTTTCTTGGCCGAGGTGTCTGGCGAGCCATTCGTCCCGAATAATGTGCTTGAAGGCCGCTAGGGCTTCGGCATCCAGACAATCAACAATTTGATTCTTCTTAGTGAGAAATCTATTCCAAAGCTTACGGGCTGACTCTCCAGGTTGTTGTCTTATGTGACTTAGATCATCTGCATCCGGAGGTCGGACATAGGTCCCTTGAAATTGGCCCTGAAAGCATCCTCCAGTTCCTCCCAACTTCCAATTGAGTTTTCGGGGAGGCTTTTCAACCAATGTCCAGCTGGTCCTTTTAACTTGAGGGGCAGATATTTAATGGCGTGGAGATCATCTCCGTGAGCCATGTGGATATGAAGGATAAAGTCCTCAATCCAGACCCCAGGGTCTGTCGTTCCGTCGTATGCCTCTATATTCACGGGTTTGAATCCCTGTGGAAATTCTTGATCCAGTACTTCATGGTGAAGCACAGGGGGTGCACAGCACCCCTGTAATTGGATGTGTCATGGCATGCTGTCGACGGTTGTTGTGTTCGGGGTTGATTTCGAACTGGTATTCGATCAATATGATCGTTTTGGTGGCTATGATCTTGCGCCGGAGCACGTCCTCTAGATCCATAGATGGATCTGGTCGCACCAGCCTTTTTGTCCAGGAGCTCACGTAAATCGTGTGCTGGCTCGTGTGCAGCATCAGTAGCCTCTCTGTCGCGGCCACGAGGTGGTCGTCCGGCTGATCGGCCATGTTATTCTTCGGCGGGATGGGCTCTATGGCCTCGTCGTCAAATTCGGGCAGTAGCTTGCGCTTTGGGTAGCTCTTTGTGTGGCGATCGTCACCATATTTTTCTTCAGTGTCTAGAACTTTGTTCCATCTGCGGTTGAGTGTATCCTGCGCGGCTTTAAGCCTTCGCTTCTGCTTCTTCAGGCTCCCCGCGGTGGCCATAAGCCTTCTGTGGAGGTTCTCTTGTTCCAATTGTTTTTTCGGGATGAATGCATCGTCATCCAGAATGTCCTCCTCTCCGGAGGCAGGTTGATGAGCTTTACCCTTGGGATCGCCGTGATCCGGCGTCTGATCCGGGCTATGTTCGGCGTGACCTGGCTCCTCCTGCTCCATTGCTGGGTCCATATGGTCGTTGTTGCCTTTGGAGTCGACTGGGGTGTCAATTTTTCTTGCGTTGTTATCGCTATTTTTACTGTGGCTGGACTTAGAGCGGCGCCTGTGCCGTCGCTTTGGTTTCTGCCCGGGGGGGTTATCCTCCGTTACATCCTTTTTGTCGCTGTTGTCCTCCTTGGGTGTGTCCACCATGTATATATCATATGATGAGGTGGCTGTCCAGCGCCCCGTGGGTGGTGGTTCTAGATCATCTCCCGCATCAACGTCCATACCGTCGATGTCTTCAGAGTCGAAGTCAACCATGTCGGTTAAGTCATCGATAGTGGCTATTAAGTGGGTGGTGGGTGGGTAACGAATTTCTTCGTCGTCTGTATCCCACTCGAGACGGTCATAGTTCGGCCAACACTAGTAGAAAAGGGGCCTATTGACCCGGTTGGTGAGGGCCTTTAGCCCCGGTTCATGAACCGGGACTAAAGGGTTGGTACTAATACCCTGCCCCTTTAGTCCCGGTTCAATCCAGAATGTGACGACCGGTTTTCCGGGTAATAAATTCCAGAAAATGGCCGTTGTGCTCACCAGCCCCAGGATTACTGTTAGCTGATGAGGCACCAACCTGATACAGAAATTCCAAGCAAAAAAACAATATATGTGGTACAAGACCATTCTGGTCTGTGAGTACAACAAATGGTTTCTAGTGGTTGATGGCGGAAGCGGTTTGTGGATCATTAGCGTCTATGGGACTCCATTTCCCACAGGAACAGCTGACCAGGATAACTCCTATCTTCGCGAGGTTGCTATCACTGTTGCTTAGTTTCCGGGGCTGTCGTCGCAACGCTCCTCTCCAAGCAGGAAATCTGGCCAAGACAATAGCCAGGGAAAAGCCAGTGAGTACTTTGAATGTACTCGCAAACATTGTGAACACTGGAATAATATCAATGATAAACAAGCACTGGAATATTCTACAATCACATCGTCAGTCATAACTAAAAATCTATTGTGCATGCGAGCAGGTTATATATATGCAGCATGAAAATGCAACGATGGAGTGTAAATAAAATGCCACAGTCGGGCGTCTGTGTGACACCACATAAAGGGCTTTATAAAGTAAATAAATAACAAGCATGCCACAGTCGGGCGTCTCAGCGACACCACATAAAGGGCTTATAAAGTAAATAAATAACAAGCATGCCACAGTCGGGCGTCTCAATGACACCACATAAATGGCTTATAAAGTAAATAAATAACAAGCAATGCCACAGTCGGGCGTCTTAGCGACACCACATAAAGGGCTTATAAAGTAAATAAATAACAAGCAATGCCACAGTCGGGCGTCTTAGCGACACCACATAAAGGGCTTATAAGTGATCACAGTGAATATCCAGGAGGTAAATCCATCCTAGGGATACTCGATAATTCAAATAATATAACGGGTTAGTCCATAACAAAATAATAATCATAATCATTACAAGTCTCAAGTCGCGATCCCAGTTCTGGTTTAACAGTTTCTCCTACAAAGACCGACACTAAGACCGACACTTGACCCATCCCAGACTGTAATCCTTAACCATGGACACGGCTATTCGAATAGGTTTAATCTCTGCGGAGGGTGTACTCTTTACCCACGAGTAACGGATTTCTTTAGTCCATCGGGACTAATTCCGTCTACAGCCTTTTAGTTGAAAACACACCTAACTTGCACACACTAGCTTAACTTACCGATGTCTGGAATCACCCACGACACTTATTAAGCAAAACTCTAAGTGGGGAGGCTACAACCTCGCATAGCATGGGATCAAATTTATATCGCGCGCTCTAAGGGGTGGCCTCCCCTCTCGGTCTCAACCGAAAACACCCATGCCCCCGAACCAGGTGGCCTGCCTACCAGCTACAACCGGTATCTTCCACCATGGCCTCTCTATACAGTGTGTGCTAGAAAGGGGTTGACGACTTACTGAACCGTACCCTACTTGTTGTAGAGCCAAGTGGTAGTACGAAACAAGTATGGGGGTTACTGGAACAAGACTCGATCTATGGTCGACTCAGGAGGTTTAAGTATTCCCTGCATGATTAGCATAACGAATATATTTCATCCAACAGATAGAATCACCACTCATCATACCCCTCATGCCATGCCGGACACACTCGTCTCGACGAGGAACTAGGGACAAGCTCGGGTCTACCCAAGACAGAGACTTTCCCGTTTTCCTTCCGGTAGGCACAAAAGGCATACGAGGATGATCATTATCACAAGCATTTCCATTTCCAACAGCAAGGAAATTTCCAATAAGCATTCATGCAAATAATCATATCATCACATAAAATAACGAGTTCCACATATTGAGGTGGTGCCATAATCGTGTCAAACAATGCATGCAAAATATTATGCCAGGGTTCATAATGCTTGCCTTCAAGGTGTGGAAAGGCAGGGTGCACTCCAAAACCTTTGAAAGCCTCCTTCTTTCTCTCCCAAAAAATTCCTATTGTAAATAAGTTTGAATTAACACACATTTCCAAAACAGCACAAAAAGTTGTCTGAATTTTTTTTCAAATAAATCTTAAAATAAACTAGACAATATTTGAGAGAGGTAGGAAAAAGAATCAACTCATTTGGAGTTATAATTAAAAAGTTATAGGCAGTCAAAGTTTTGGTCAAAATCTGTTATTTAAAATAAAACAGAAAAAGAAAACGGTTCGATTATACGTACACGTCGAAGGCGTATTCTGGAAATACGTTTCCACTTAACCAGCGTGGACCACGCGGGGAGTCACTGACAGTGGGCCCGCCTGGCCCACTGGTCAGGTTTGACTGGTCTTCCCTCCCCTCCTCTTTCTCTGCCCGAGCGGGGGGTGGGACTCCGGCGAGGCTTGCTGGTGAACGGTGGCACCGTTCGGGAAACTGAGGCCATCCGCAGTCTCAGGGGATCGAGGCGGTCCTATCGGTGGTCGCTTTGGTCTCTTGGGTGGACGGAGCTGCCGGCGGTGAGCTCCGCAGCGGACGGTGGTCGTCGGGCAAAGTGGGTTTTCGCCCGCGGCGAATCCCGATCAAGATTGAGTAGGGGGTGGACTCACGAGAGGGAGAGGGGGCTCCTGGTGAAGAGAGTGGAGAGGGGGAGGCCCTGGTGGCACCGGAATGGCTGGGGCAGTGGCCGCGGCTGCGGTTGCCGGAGATGGGGAAGAAGACCTCTCCGGGTTGATTGGCTGCCACGGGGAAACTTGGGGAGTGATTTGAGGTTGCCTGAGTGCGGGGACGAGCTCGGGGCTTCTTAAATAGGCGATCGGGGTCGGTTCCATCGGTGGCCGCGGATAAGGTAGCCGGCGACCGCCATTCTGTAGCTAGGGCATCGTGGTGGCGACGAGCGCTAGTGGACACGCTTGTAGATGAGCTCGCGCTGCTCCAGGGGGCGGGTGGCGAGCGGGAGAGGCTCGGGCTGCGCCGACCTGAGCAGGGGTTGTCGGGCGGCCGTGGCGGCTAGCTCCTGGCTTGCCGGAGACGTGGCGAGGGGCTGCTTGGCACGTTCTGGTGAGAGGGGGAGTGCGTGGCGCGGCTATGAAGTGTGGGCCAAACCAGGGGCGCGACGCGGCGGCTCGGGTGCGGCACGTGCAAAACTCGCGCTCTGGGCGCGCCCAGAGCACTCTCACCAGGTGCTCGGCGAAATGCCAGTGCATGCCACAAAGCTTGGGTGAGGCTGGCACTTAGCATACCTAGGTTAGGAGTAGCTGGGAGTTTAGTGGACATGCTAGTTTGTCCAGAGGTGCAAGTTCACAGTGCAATGAAAAAAGTCATGTCAAAGCTGTTCATGCACTCAAGGTGTTTGAGAAAATGCCATAGGCACCTAGGTAGTTCTTGGTGTGGCCAAAACTTCCAGAGTGGGGTCTCTTTAGATGGATGAGAGGGTGGTGAGGTTAGTTTGTCCAAAGCACAAACTTGCTAGTGCAATTTTTGCAAAACTTCAATTCTCGACAGGAGGTAAATGGCATCATTACATGGACCAAAAATGATCCAATGGGTGCATGCTCCTGGACTTAGGGGTTTTGCAGGGAGGACTACAAGTAGGAAAAGGGATCATAGATAGAGGAGCAACTAAAATGGTGGTTGCTGTACAAATCCTCAAGTTGGACTAGAATGAAAAAGAGGTTGATCCACTCAGATTTTTCAAAGAACAAAGCTAGGTTTTTGCATAAAGTTGAATACTATGCTCCTACTGACATCCCATAATTTTGGTGGAAGCTTTAAAGAAATAATTAAATAGGTTGTAGTGCAAATCTGCCCACTAGACCAGATTTGAAAAGATGGTGTAGAGCTCAAAATTACCAAAGGACAGAAGGTATTTTTGCATAAAAGTGGCTTAAAAACATCACATGACATCTCCAAATTTTGGTTGGACATTGAATGATTTTATCAAATGGTTGCAGTTCAAAAAGGACCATAAAACCATGGGAAACCATTTTTCAAGAAAATAAAGATTATGGAGATTATTATATAATTAATTCCTCTAATGAAAAGAAAAGATTTTTCTTGAGAGGATAAACAAGTCCAATAACATATTTGAAAAAAATTCACTGAAGGAAATAACTCCATGATAAAAAGGAAGGAAATGTTTCAAAAAAATCAAAAGGGAGCCCAGAAAATAAAAGTTTTAATTTCCTGGGAAAATTTTAATTAACAAAACAAGGTTAAAATTTTGGGGTGTTACACAGAACGGGACTGATGGGCCTCCATGTGGCCTCTGCGCTGAGCCCAAGCAGGAGGGCCTTTGGTCCCGGTTGGTAGCACCAACCGGGACCAATAGTCATCCACGCGTCAGCATTTCTGTGGCTGGGGGTTTTGTTTTTTTTTAAAAGGGGGTGGGTTTGGGGGTTTTGGGGGGTTAATTTAGGTGTTTCATATATTGTGTTAGCTAGCTAATTAATAGAGAGAAGTGTCCTCTCTTTTGTCTGTGCTTGGTCAACGCTACGTACTATACATACGTATAGAGAGGACTAGCTAGACACGCTAGCTAGCTAGTAAGCAAACAAAGGAAATAGAAGATCGTCATGAACATATATGCATACGGAGGGAAGTGACATCAACCACCTCTCCTTCTCCAAGAGATTGGTCGAACAACAAGTTCTCGTATATCTATCCGACACTACCGGCTACATATATACAATAATTATCTTTTACAAAAATAATCTCCTAACATACGGACGCGTGGTCCACATAGTATTCTCCGTCTTCAGCGATCACGTGGTCAAGAAAGAATGCCGCCAATTCCTCTTGAATTGCTCGCAGGCGATGTGGTGCTAGTAGTTCATCCCGCATCCGAAACATCTAATTTTAAGAAGGGGGTCAATACATATATATATGAATGAATGAAACTCAACACAAATGATGGTAATAAAATAAAATTGTGAATATTGTTATTTATGCACTTCATATTGTTTGTCAGAGTAGCCCCGCTCACAGGTCGTGTGGCGGATGGATTCGCAAACGTAGTATCCACAGAAATCATTCCCTTGTTCCTGCCACAACCACTTTACAAGAAATAGAGGTCAATCAAACTGATAATTAGCAAGCATGTTAAATGGTATTGATGAAACTAGCGCTTGAATCACTAGGAGATGCGTGGAATATGCTACTATAGTACTTACTTTCGGGTGTCTAAATTGCAGCTTCTTCGGCAGTCCCGGAGCTTTTTTGGTGAATTTTCTCCAAACCCTGCCATACAAAGAAAACAATTACTTGATATCAGAAATGAACAAAGTTGCTAATATGGTGGATAATGATCGATTTAACTTACTTCTCGAGCATTTCAGTCATGTCTGCATACTCCTTGGGATCTTTTCGTCTCGAGTCTAAGACAGTTACTAATCCCTGCTCAAGCTTAATCTCTAGGAGAATATAGTGGAACCTGCGAACGCATGCATAACTCATCAATTACATTACTATAACCTAGACTAATAAGGGAAACTGAATATGCCACAAGACAGTAACACTCACTTGAAGTTGTAAGGAAAGAGTATTATATCCTTGTGTTCATTTATTACGAACGATTGTAGCAAGTTGGCCTCGATATTTTCGGCATGAAATTCAACCTCATTTGCATCTATGAGATATGTGTTAATGAACCCAATGGAACCCACTTGTCTTTTCTTCAATTCGGCGATCTTCAATCTGCATAATATAGTGAGTATAATTATAAATACATGCAATGAAAGAGATGAGTTATATAGAGAGACTTAATGACAGAAGTAGTACTACTTACAGACAGTAGCAGGTGACCGTTGCTTTATCGAGGGCCAATTGATTGAAAAACTGATAGAACTCCTCAAATTGAATAGGCAACAGTTCAATTCCAACGAGTTCATGCTCCTTTTTAACTCTCACATACAAAGTACTCCTCCCCTCAGACTCTCTGCAGGTTTTCATGTACCAATCATGCAATCTTCGCATCATCGTTGATAAAGAGCTTTCATCTTTGACGAGAGGCTTCCCGTACTCGTATCTTTGTATCTGCACCTCCAAGAAATCATAATGTACATCATCGGGCAGGTAATCTTCAGGATTGCCATAACCGGGCACCATCCTCGGATCGACGATGTTGCTAGCAGGCACCTTGAGCGGGGGGCACGATTCCTTCGCTTGTTCGCCGAGCTGGGCAATTTGTTCCCCAGCTCGTCGTTCTTTCATTTTTTGTTCACTTTTAGTACTTCCCGACCTCTCCGCTTCGGCAAATGCCTTTCCAATAATGCGCTCATAGTTGCCTTTCGGCGGAGACTTGGGTGGTTTTGTCAGGGCAGCCAGAGTGCGCTTCGCTTTCACTGGATCTACCTTCTCCTCCGGAGGTGGATGTCTCTTTGCTTTCAACCCTTCAAACCAGTCATGCACTTCGGTCTGCGCGATCTTCATGTTTTCCTCGTCAGTCCTCTCGTACGGTAACTTCTCTGGATTCTTCAGAGAAGGACCGAATCTGTATCTCCTCCCGCCTTTGGCTGTACTGCTAGACGCCGGCAGAGCAGACGGAGCGGATGTCTTCTTTCCTTTCTTATGAGGCGGAGGAGAAGGACTACGACGCGCCAGAGCAGCCGGAGCGGTGGCGGGTCTCTTCCGCCCTTGCTGACGAGGCGGAGAGGGAGGAGGCTGGCTGCTCGGGCGCGCCGGTGTAGGCGGAGAAGGAGGCAGAGTGCCGCCACGCGCCGGAGAAGGAGCCGGCCGAGTGCCCTGATCGTCACTCGCCGGAGGAGGAGGCGGTGGAGGAGGCGGAGTGCCCTGACTCGCCGGAGGAGGAGGAGGAGGCGGAAGCGTCCAGTTCGGAAGGTTGATGAGATCCTTCCGCCATAGGCATGGAGTCTTCAGAGCAGAACCCAGCCGAGACTCCCCTTCACCGGTAGGGTGGTCAAGCCGGAGGTCCTCAAATCCCTCTGTTATTTCATCCACCATCACCTTAGCATATCCTTCTGGAATCGGCCGGCAGTGAAAAGTTAAGTCGGTTTAGTAGGATAAACGGAGCCAACAGCCGCCTTGACCTTCAAATTGCTCCATTGCGCCATAAGGTGGCAATTTTGAGACTCCGTGATAGCATCCACGGGATAGCTGGCAGGAGCCGTCAAGGCATGCTCCGGCTGAAGCAGCTCGGTGGAAGCCACGCTGCTTCTCCGCTGAGATGGCGGGGTAGCTTCGGGGGAAGCTTCGGCAGGTCGTTTGCTGCGATCTGCTGCTTCTCGTTCCTCTTCTCGTTCCTCTAGCCCCATTACCCTTTCGTGCAGCGCCTGCATTTGGCTCTGCTCCAGTTTCTTCCTCCTCTCATTGGTTTTGTGACCCCCTGCGTCCGGAAATCCATCCTTCCACGAAAGGGAGCCTGGCGTGCCTCGTGTCCGTCCAGGGTGCTCAGGATTCCCGAGGGCCATTGTGAGCTCGTCCTTCTCCCTGTCTGGAACGAACTTCCCTTGTTGCGCTGCTTCGGTATATTGCTTTAGCCTCTTGACTGGTATGTCCAATTGCTCGTCCGTCCAAATGAACTTCCCTGATACAGGGTCCAAGGTTCCGCCAGCCCCGAAGAACCAAGTCCGGCAACGGTCTGGCCAGTTCATTATCTCTAGTTCGATCCCTTTATCAAGCAGATCATTCTCAGCCTTGGCCCACTTAGGCCGGGCTATGAGGTAGTCACCTGACCCCGTGCGATGGTGAAGCTTCTTCTTCACAGCATTTTGCTTGTTTGTCGCCGACATCTTTTTACTCTTCTCCGATGTCCTATGGACCACAAATGCGGGCCAGTCATCTCTGATCTTCTCATATTTGCCCTTGAATTCTGGTGTCTCTTTTTTATCGACAAACTAATTCAGGTCTTTCTTCCAATGCCTAATAGCTCTATAACTGGCTTCTCCGGATCATCCTCTTGCGGTAGGGTGAAATTTGACTTCAGCTCAGTCCAAAGATCATTTTTCTGCAGATCATTGACATAAGACACCTCAGGCTCTTCGTTTTTAGGCTTATACCATTGCTGGATGCTGATCGGGATCTTGTCCCTAACCAGAACCCCGCACTGAGCAACAAATGGCTTGTTTGTCCGAATGGGTTCAATCGGTTGGCCGTCGCGCGCGATTTCTATGATCTCAAACCTTTCATCCGAGCTCAACTTTTTCTTCGGGCCTCGTCTCTTTACCAAAGTTGTGCTCGATCCGGAGGGCTAGAAAAAGGAAGAAAGACGAGAGTTAATTAATATGTGTACATACCAAAACAATGAATGCATCAATTAGCTAGTCAGCACAGGCTTAACTAATATATATACCTGGCCGGACTCAGTTGGGTGATCACCGGAGCAGTCCTCACGGTCTACTTCTTCACCCTCTCCTTCTTCCACCGGCATTGGGTCATCAGAGCCATCATAAGCATAGCCAGCTGCTTCTTCACCCTCTCCTTCTAGACCATCGATGTTGTTGAGAAACATCATTGAGTTGATGGCATCACTTCCTTCTGCGATTATGTGCTTCAACAACGCTTCTTGCTTCGTCTCGGGGCGGGGTGTCCATAGTTTCTACAAATATTTACAACATGGCAATTATTATTCAAACATGGCAGATATGGATATATTAGTGGCAAACGTAGAACTAGCTAGCTAATCACAATAAGGAATCATATTAATTAGTGGCCTCGACGCTGCTTCTCTAAGGTTTCGAGTGGCCTCGACAACGCTTCAAGGGTTAGGGGGTGGCCTCGAGAATGCTTCAAGGAGGGGGTAATATCGACCCCCCCCCCACGTGTTGAAGCTATCGGGAGGGGGTATATCGACAATAAAAACGATGACACTACATCTATGTCCCCACAAGTGGCGTGGGCATCGACGCCCGCGTCACTTGTGGGACGTGGATGTAGTGTGTGACACCGACGGCCACATGTATCTCACACCGACGATACTTGCTATTTAATTAGGGTTTCCTCTACCGCTCGGCGACCCTCGACGACCCTCGTTCCCGATAAAAAAAAGAGGAAGAAGAAGAAAAAAAAAGAGGAGAAGAAAGAATAGAGGAGAAGAACTCCTCTATTCTTTCTTCTCCTCTCTTTTTTCTCCTCTATTCTTTCTTCTCCTCTTTTTTTTCTTCTTCCTCTTTTTTTTTATCAAGGGGTCGAGGATCGCCGAGGGGTCGAGGGTCAAGGGGTCGAGGATCGCCGAGCGGTCGAGGGTCAAGGGGTCGAGGATCGCCGAGCGGTCGGGAGGTTGCCTAGTGTCAAAGGATTCAACAAAACCATGTCTTCGTCATTAGGCGAAAGTAACAGGTGCATGATGGTATGAAGCTCTCCAAAGTTATTTTGGAACGGAGTCCCACATAGGATAATTCGCTTTTTGGTACAAAGTTCAGCAAGAACCTTCCGAATATCATTATTTGGAAGGCCTTTGCTGAAATTCGTACAAAAAGGAAAATTATCCTATCCGGGACTCCATTCCAGAATAACTTTGGAGGACTTTGTACCATCATGCCCTGGTTACTTCCGTCTAATGATGAAGCCATGGATTTCTTCAATACTTTGACACTAGGAAACCTCTCTCGACCCCTCGAACCCTCGACGACCCTGGAACCCTCGACCCCTAGACGACCCTGGAACCCTCGACCCTCGATCCCTCGACCCTATAGAACCCTCGAACCCTCGACCCTGAAACCCTCGACCTTTGACCACTTAACGACCCTCGACCCTCTACCCTAGTTCCCGACCCTCGACACCTCATCGATCCTCGACACCCTGATTCCCGATAAAAATTAAGAAGAAGAAGAAGAAGAAGAAGAAAGAGGAGAAGAAGAAAGGAATAGCTAGAGGAGAAGATCGAAGAAAAAAAAGAAGAAAAAAAAGAGGAGAAGAAGAAAGGAATAGTGGAGAAGAAGAGAAATAGATAGAATATTCTATTTTCTCTTCCTCTCCACTATTCATTTCTTCTTCTCCTCTCTTTTTCTTCTTTTTTCTTCTTCTTACTTATTTCTCCTCTTCTTTTCCTCTCCTCTTCTTCTTTCTTTCCTCTTCTTATATTTTCTTCTTTCCTATCCTTCTTTTTCTAAAATTGTAACTTTTGCATATATAAAACTTTTCTAAAATTGTAATTTTCTATATATGAACAAAAAACTTTCTATGAACCAAAAAAACATCACATACATCACATACACATATACATTATAGCCACATACATCACATATGAACAAAAAAATAAACTAATAAAAAAACATATTGCAACATATGAACAAAAACATATTGCACGGCGGGGCACGGCGGGCGGCGTCGGGGCGCGGGGAGCGGCGTCCGGGCGCGGGGAGCGGCGCCGGCGTCGGGGCAGATGGCGTCGAGGGCGGCGACGGCGCCGGGGCGGGGCGGACGGCGTCAGGGCGTGGCGCAGGGGCGCGGCCGGCGACGGCGTGGGCTCGGGGGCACGGGCGACGGCGGCGGGGCAGCCTGGCGGCGTCGAGGAGGTCCGCGGCGTCGTCGGGCGGCAACTGGCGATGAAATCTGAAAAAATGCTAAGTGTTGGCTTATATAGAAAAGGCATTAGTCCCGGTTGGTGCTACGACCCGGGACTAATGCCCCCCTTTAGTCCCGGTTGGTGCCACCAACCGGGACCAAAGGCCTCTTTTCAGCAGCCCAAAGGGCGGGAAGCGGCGGCCTTTGGTCCCGGTTGGTGGCCCAACCGGGACTAAAGGGGGGCATTAGTCCCGGGTCGTAGCAACCGGGACTAATGCACCCCTTTAGCCCCGGTTGGTGCCACCAACCGGGACCAAAGGCCTGTGCTGCCCCGAACCAAATATTTAGTCCCACCTCGCTAGTTGAGAGGGAGGCGCACCTGTTTATAAGGTGCGATGCGTCTTCCCTCTCGAGATCCTCTCTTAAGCAGGCTTTCGGGCCTAACCCTGCAATCTGTGCCTGTGGGCCTACTGGGCCTCCTGCGGGCCTGAATCCTGGCCCATGGTAGGGTTTCTAGTCGTAATCAGGCCGTGGGGGCCCAGTAGGTGGCACTTTTTTTGTATTTTTGTTTTATTTGTTGCTTTATTTAGTTTATTTTGCTTCTATTTACAACAATATACGTATTGTTGCTATATTTATTCTTTTCCAGTTTTTTTGTTTTGTTTTCTGCATTATTTATTTTCTTTTGTTTTTTTGCTTTATTTCTAATTCTTTTTGCTTTTAGTTTTAGAAAAATTACAAACTTTTTGTTAGTGCCATTAGTTTTCAAATTTGAAAACACTTTTTTTGTTTTCTTTGTTGCTTTATTCATTTTATTTTGTTTGTACTTACAACAAAATACTTATTTTATGCTATTTTTATTTTTATTTTCAGTTTTTTGTTTTGTTTTCTGCATTATTTATTTTCTTTTGTTTTTTGCTTTATTTTTTAATTCTTTTTGCTTTTAGTTTTAGAAAAATTATAAACTTTCTGTTAGTGACATTAGTTTTCAAATTTAAAAATATTTTTTTTGTTTTCTTTGTTGCTTTATTCATTTTATTTTGTGTTTACTAGCACATATGCCCGTGTGTTGCAACGGGAGATAAAATAGTATGCATTTAAAGTCAGTCAGAATTATATGTGCAAGCAAAACCCTGTGTGCACACGAAAAAGGAACATTTAGCTTCTCGATTTCGTCACGTGTGAAGGAATCAATCCGCTATTTCTCCATTCATGGATTGAGAGCATTTAAGAGTTTTGTTACGTCATCATAGCCGGAGAAGGCCCATGAGTTATTCAATCTACTCTTTCATTCAATCCTTTCAATCGAGGAGATTTTAAGGTATAAAGTTTCTGAATATTCTAGAAAACATCAATAAGTTTTTACATCATGAACTGTTTTTTGAAAATTATGTACACTTTTAGAAAAGTGCGAACAAAATATGAAAGGGTACATCTTCTAAAATTCACAAACATTTTCTGAAAACACCAACTTTTTTATAAAAACATGAACATTATTTCAATTTGTGAACATTTTTTAAAAGGGAAGATGTTGAAAATTCATAAGCTTTTTAGAACATGTGTATCTTTTATACACGGACATAATTTTTAATTTTGAAATTTTCACTAAAACATGAATATTTTCAAATTAGGAGCATTTTATGAAATGCCATTTTCTATTTAGATATCTCAAACAATTTTTAAAAACAATAATTGTTTTAGAAAATGGGCAAATTTTTGCAAGTTTCGAATATTTTTTTAAAATGGAAAAAAAAATTTGGAATTCTGAACATTTTCCAAAATTTATATATTTTTTTATTCTGAACGTTTTTGAGAATTTTTTATTTATGAAATAAATTCTAAAAGAAAAAATAAACTTAGGAGGGAAAAAAGGAGAAGGAAAGGACAATAAGAATAGAAGTAAAACACAGAAATGAAGAAAAATGGGGCAGCCTATTATTGATTGTCCTATGCGAAAATATGACTATATGTCGCCCAATGCAGAAAATAGAATTTACACAGCTGCGTGGACAGAAAAATAAGCTGGGTGGCTTCACTGGGCCACAGCATGCGGCCCACGTACGAAAAAAAAATTCTAGCAAATTCACAAACATTTTCTGAAAACACCAACATTTTTATAAAAACATGAACATTATTTCAATTTGTGAACATTTTTTAAAAGGGAACATGTTGAAAATTCATAAGATTTTTAGAACATGTGTATCTTTTGTACACGGAAATTATTTTTAATTTTGAAAGTTTCACTAAAACATGAATATTTTTCAAATTAGGAGCATTTTATGAAATGCCATTTTCTATTTAGAAATCTTGAACAATTTTTTAAAACAATAATTGTTTTAGAAATTGGCAAATTTTTGCATGTTGCGAATATTTTTTAAAATAGCAACAAAATTATGGAATTCTGAACATTTTTTAAAATTTATTTATTTATTATTCTGAACTTTTTTGACAATTTTTTATTTATGAAATAAATTCAAAAAGAAAAAATAAACTTAGAAGGGGAAAAGGAGAAGGAAAGGACAATAAAAATAGAAGTAAAACATAGAAAGGAAGAAAAATGGGGCAGCCTATTATTGATTGTCCTATGCGACAATCTGACTATTTGTCGCCCATTGCGGAAAATAGAAATTACACAGCTGCATGGACAGAAAAATAAGTTGGCTGGCTTCACTGGGCCACAGCGCGCAGCCCACGTATGAAAATTCTTTTTCTGGCAGACAAACGCATAAAATTTAGTACCACCTCGGTTAGAAATTTTTTTCTTTTCGGCGGTGAACGGATGAAAATTTTGACGAAATGCACCTTGCTTTATTAGTAGGTATAAACTTACAATAAAATACTTATTGTTTCTATTTTTATTTTTTCCAGTTTTTTGTTTTGTTTTCTGCATTAATTATTTTCTTTTGGTTTTTTGCTTTATTTTTTAATTCTTTTTGTTTTTAGGTCAGCAAAATTATAAACTTTCTGTTAGTGCCATTAGTTTTAGACTTTCTGTTTGTGCCATTAGTTTTCAAATTTGAATAGTTAAAATTTAAATTCTTTAAAATTCATAGTTTTCAAATGAACTCTGAAAAAGTTGGCATAGCATGTGCATGTACAAAACGGACAATGGTATCTTACTCGTCTGTTATAAAGTTGGCATGGTATCATCATAATAGTTGCGGGAGAAAGCCTTTATTTTTTCTTCGCTTGTGTCATTTGCTTATTGCGCCGTAACCATGGATAATCTTCATCGTTTATCAGGATGCTTGGGTCAGCCTTGACTTTGAAGAGAGGAATTTCATGAAACTTTTCATACTCTTCAGACATGTCTGTCTTGCCCTCCACTCCCAGGATATCTCTTTTTTCTGAAAGAACTATGTGGCGCTTTGGCTCATCGTATGATGTATTCGCTTCCTTATCTTTTCTTTTCCTCGGTCTGGTAGACATGCCCTTCACATAGATAACTTGTGCCACATCATTGGCTAGGACGAACGGTTCGTCAGTGTACCCAAGATTTTTCAGATCCACTGTTGTCATTCCGTACTGTGGGTCTACCTGTACCCCGCCTCTTGACAGATTGACCCACTTGCACTTAAACAAAGGGACCTTAAAATCTACTCTGTAGTCAAGTTCCCATATGTCTACTATATAACCATAATATGTGTCCTTTCCCCTGTCGGTTGCTGCATCAAAGTGGACACCGTTGTTTTGGTTGGTGCTCTTTTGATCTTGGTCAATCGTGTAAAATGTATTCCCATTTATCTCGTATCCTTTCCAAATCATTACAGTCAAAGATGGTCCCCTGGACAACAAGTACAGCTCATCACAAACAGTGTTGTCACCTCTGAGACGTGTTTCCAACCAACTGCTGAAAGTCCTGATGTGTTCACATGTAATCCAGTCGTCGCACTGCTCCGGGTGTTTGGAGCGCAGACTGTTCTTGTGTTCATCGACATACGGGGTCACCAAGGTAGAGTTCTGTAGAACTGTGTAGTGTGCTTGAGACCAAGAATATCCGTCCCTGCATATTATTGAGTCCCTTCCAAGCGTGCCTTTTCCAGTCAGTCTCCCCTCATACCGCGATTTAGGGAGACCTATCTTCTTAAGGCCAGGAATGAAGTCAACACAAAACCCGATGACATCCTCTGTTTGATTGCCCATGGAGATGCTTCCTTCTGGCCTAGCGCGGTTACAAACATATTTCTTTAGGACTCCCATGAACCTCTCAAAGGGGTACATATTGTGTAGAAATACGGGCTCCAGAATGACAATCTCGTCGACTAGATAAACTAGGACGTGCGTCATGATATTGAAGAAGGATGGTAGGAACACCAGCTCGAAACTGACAAGACATTGCGCCACATCACTCCTTAGCGTTGGTACGATTTCTAGATCGATCACCTTCTGAGATATTGCATTGAGGAATGCACATAGCTTCACAATGGCTAATCGGATGTTTTCCGGTAGAATCCCCCTCAATGCAACCGGAAGCAGTTGCGTCATAATCACGTGGCAGTCATGAGACTTTAGGTTCTGAAACTTTTTCTCTGGCATATTTATTATTCCCTTTATATTCGATGAGAAGCCAGTCGGGACCTTCATACTGAGCAGGCATTCAAAGAAGATTTCTTTCTCTTCTTTCATAAGAGCGTAGCTGGCAGGACCTTCATACTGCTTCGGAGGCATGCCCTCTTTTTCGTGCAAGCGTTGCAGGTCCTCTCGTGCCTCAGGTGTATCTTTTGTCTTCCCATACACGCCCAAGAAGCCTAGCAGGTTCACGCAAAGGTTCTTCGTCACGTGCATCACGTCGATCGAAGAGCGAACCTCTAGGTCTTTCCAGTAGGGTAGGTCCCAAAATATAGATTTTTTCTTCCACATGGGTGCGTGATTGTCAGCGTCATTCGGAACAGCTAGTCCGCCGGGACCCTTTCCAAAGATTACGTGTAAATCATTGACCATAGCAAGTACGTGATCACCGGTAGCATGGTGGGCTTCTTCCGGTGATCTGCCTCGCCTTTGAAATGCTTGCCTTTCTTTCGACATTGATGGTTGGTCGGAAGAAATCGACGATGGCCCAGGTACACATTCTTCCTGCAGCTTCCCAGGTATATAATATCGGTGTCAAGTAAACAGTGCGTGCATGCGTGGTATCCCTTGTTTGTCTGTTCTGAAAGGTTACTGAGAGCGGGCCAATCGTTGATAGTCACGAACAGCAACGCCTTTAGGTGAAATTCCTCCTTTTGTGTTCATCCCACGTACGTACACCATTTCCATTCCACAGCTGTAAAAGTTCTTCAACTAATGGCCTTAAGTACACATCAATGTCATTTTCGGGTTGCTTAGGGCCTTGGATGAGAACTGGCATCATAATGAACTTCCGCTTCATGCACATCCAAGGAGGAAGGTTATACATACATAGAGTCATGGGCCAGGTGCTGTGATTGCTGCTCTGCTCCCCGAAAGGATTAATGCCATCCGCGCTTAAAGCAAACCATACGTTCCTTGGGTCCTTTGCAAACTCATCCCAGTACTTTCTCTCGATTTTTCTCCACTGCGACCCGTCAGCGGGTGCTCTCAACTTCCCGTCTTTCTTACGGTCCTCACTGTGCCATTGCATCAACTTGGCATGCTCTCCGTTTCTGAACAGACGTTTCAACCGTGGTATTATAGGAGCATACCACATCAACTTCGCAGGAACCCTCTTCCTGGTAGGCTCGCCGTCAACATCACCAGGGTCATCTTGTCTGATCTTATACCGCAATGCACCGCATACCAGGCATGCGTTCAGATCCTTGTATGCACCGCGGTAGAGGATGCAGTCATTAGGGCATGCATGTATCTTCTCCACCTCCAATCCTAGAGGGCATACGACCTTCTTTGTTGCGTATGTACTGTCGGGCAATTCGTTATCCTTTGGAAGCTTCTTCTTTATTATTTTCAGTAGCTTCTCAAATCCTTTATCAGGCACAGCATTCTCTGCCTTCCACTGCAGCAATTCCGGTACGGTACCGAGCTTTGTGTTGCCATCTTCGCAATTGGGGTACAACCCTTTTTTGTGATCCTCTAACATGCGATCGAACTTCAGCTTCTCCTTTTGACTTCTGCATTACGTCCTTGTATCGACAATGACCCGGCGGAGATCATCATCATCGGGCACATCGTCTGGTTCCTCTTGATCTTCAGCAGCTTCGCCCGTTGCAGCACCATCGTGCACATCGTCTGTTTCCTCTTGATGTTCAGTAGCATCACCGTATTCAGGGGGCACATAGTTGTCATCGTACTCTTCTTCTTCGATGTCTTCCATCATAACCCCTATTTCTCCGTGCCTCGTCCAAACATTATAGTGTGGCATGAAACCCTTGTAAAGTAGGTGGGTGTGAAGGATTTTCCGGTCAGAGTAAGACTTCGTATTCCCACATATAGGGCATGGACAACACATAAAACCATTCTGCTTGTTTGTCTCAGCCACTTCGAGAAAATCATGCACGCCCTTAGTGTACTCGGAGGTGTGTCTGTCACCGTACATCCATTGCTGGTTCATCTGCGTGCATTATATATAATTAAGTGTGTCAAAAATCATTACAGAACATCATGAATAGATAATTAAGTGACCAAATTAATAGAAGTTCATCATCACATAAAAACCAAAGTACATACATAGTTCTCATCTAACAACATAAAGCTCTGCAGAGCATCTAAATTAATTAAACCATACATTGAAACTATGTAAAACATTTCAATGCGAAAACAAATGCGATCATAATCGCAACCAAGGTAACAACTAATCCAACGGCATAATGATACCAAGTCTCGGTATGAATGGCATATTTTCTAACCTTTCTAATCTTCAAGCGCATTGCATCCATCTTGATCTTGTGACCATCGACGACATCCGCAACATGCAACTCCAATATCATCTTCTCCTCCTCAAGTTTCTTTATTTTTTCCTTCAAGAAATTGTTTTCTTCTTCAACTAAATTTAACCTCTCGACAATAGGGTCGGTTGGAATTTCTGGTTCAACAACCTCCTAGATAAATAAAATCTATGTCACGTTGGTCGGCATAATTTTCATAAACAATAAATGAACCAATAGTTATGAAAGATAATATATACCACATCCGAATCATAGACAGGACGAGGGCTGACGGGGGCGGATACCAAAACCATCGCACTATATAAGATGCAATAATAAAAGTAAGAAAATAATACAAGTATCTATCTAAACATACAAGTAAGAATATTTTTCCTTTCAGAAAGAAGATAAGAACAAGAGGCTCACCACGGTGGTGTCGGCGATGAGATCGGCCCGGGTGATCGACGGCGATGAAGACGGGGACAGGGCGTGACGGACCGCTAAACCTAGATAAATATTGAGGAAAATGGAGCTTGGCGGTCGAGCTTGGAGAGGAGAAACCTTAAGTAGTGTGGCTCGGGCATTCCATCGAACACCTTGTGTGCATAGGAGGTGAGCTAGAGCACCACCAAGCCCTCTCCCCCTCGGCCAAAAAAAACAGAGCAGTGTGCTCTGCTCTTGCGCGAGGGGCTATATATAGGCAGCACCATTAGCCCCGGTTGGTGGCATGAACCGGGACTAAAGGGAAGCCTTTGGTCCCGGTTCATGCCACCAACCGGGACCAATAGTGGTGGGCCAGGAGCCAGGCCCATTGGTCCCGGTTCGTCCCACCAACCGGGACCAAAAGGTCCGGACGAACCGGGACCAATGGCCCACGTGGCCCGGCTGGCCCCCTGGGCTCACGAACCGGGGCAAATAGCTCCATTGGTCTCGGTTCTGGATTGAACCGGGACTAATGGGCTGAACTAGCCTGGGCCATTGCCCCCTTTTCTACTAGTGCAAGAGTCTTCTGATAAAGAGAGAGTCCTCAATGAATTTAGCACGTCACCCAAGTGTGAGTGTTGAAAGATATCCGCGGAGATAAACTCCATGATCGATGCCCAATCTGATTCGATAGGCACGGATGCACGTGGTCCGGATCCTAAGGCCGGAGACGAGTCCGGGGGTCCGGTGACACAGATTTCCTTAGAGGTGGAGTCTGTGTTCGACTCCAACGCCGATGAGTGTGCGGCCTCCGAGGCGGGGTCCATCCACCCGTCCTCGGATGGCGCGATCTGCTCCAGGTTGAAGTCCGGGGCAGCTGCAAGTGCGATATCTTGAACACCATTCGATGGCAGATCTAAGTCATGCGCGTCGTGAGTGCTCGGCGCTCCTGACGCAGTCTCGATCCCGTCGAAGATCAAGTCTCCGCGGATATTGGCCGTGTAGTTCAAGTTTCCGAACCTGACCTGATGGCCAGGGGTGTAGCTATCGATCTGCTCCAGATGGCCAAGCGAGTTGGCCCGCAGTGCGAAGCCGCCGAATACGAAGATCTGTCCGGGGAGAAAAGTCTCACCCTGGACCGTATCGTTGTTGATGATTGAAGGGGCCATCAAGCCTTATCGCGACGGCACAGAGGAACTCTCAATGAAAGCACCAATGTCGGTGTCAAAACCGGCGGATCTCGGGTAGGGGGTCCCGAACTGTGCATCTAAGGTTAATGGTAACAGGAGGCTGGGGACACGATGTTTACCCAGGTTCGGGCCCTCTCGATGGAAGTAATACCCTACTTCCTTCTTGATTGATCTTGATGATATGAGTATTACAAGAGTTGATCTACCACGAGATCGTAGAGGCTAAACCCTAGAAGCTAGCCTATGATTATGATCGTTCTCGTCCTACGGACTAAACCCTCCGGTTTAAATAGACACCGGAGGGGTCTAGGGTTACACAGAGTCGGTTACAGAGAAGGAGATCTATACATCCGAATCGCCAAGCTTGCCTTCCACGCAAAGGAGAGTCCCATCCGGACACGGGACGAAATCTTCAGTCTTGTATCGTCATAATCCAACAGTCCGGCCATAGTATATAGTCCGGCTGTCCGAATACCCCCTAATCCAGGACTCCCTCAGCCGGCGGTGTTGCATCCGACATGCTCGCAACGGCAATACCGGCTGCGCTGGAACACCGGAGATGGCACGACGGACCTCGGTGTTGTGCATCTCTCCTTTATTTGCAGCAATGGCGGAGATCCCCCATGGATTGCAGCTAGGCGGGGGAGCAACACGCATGGACCAGAGGAGGGGCATAGGGCTAGCGGCGGGGCCGTTTGAGAAGAAGATGAAATGGAGGACGTGTGGTGGAGAGAAAGAGATCACAGAGGGGATTGGGGTTGGGGGAGGAAGACTAACAGATGACGAGCGGCTTCGGGAAATAAGAGAAGGGAAGCTGTGCGTGGGCCAGACACGTGTCGTACGTCGCGGGGGGTTTAAGCAGCGAACCAACCTGTGGTTGGATGGTTAGAGGGACTGTGGTATCCCCAGCCCACCAGGGTTCAAATCATGGTGCTCGCATTTATTCCTAGATTTATTTCAGGATTTCCGGCGATGCGCATTCAGTGGGAGGAGACGTTCCCGTCGACGACGAGGCGCCTACGGTGACTTCGTAAATCTCAAGGTGATATGCCGGCTCAGTCTTTCGGAAGTGCTCATAAGGATAGGGTGTGCATGTGTGCGTTTATAGGGGTGAGTGTATGCACGTGTATATGAGTGCTTGTGTTTGTACTCATGTTAAAAAAACTAACGTTTTCCAAAAAAGAAAGGTGCAGTACTAATACCATATAGTGCGTACTTTTTTTTACATGGTCATATAGTGCGTACTTACGTTGGATACTGGAGAGCGAGTAGGCAACCTACCTATATAAATAAGTACCTAAGACCTAATACGTTGGTCGTTGGATACCTGGACTCGAGAGCGAGTAACCGACCCAAAAACCCAAGTTAATCATCCCTTATCTGTCCAACATAGGTTTCACGCAGCCACGCGCTCCCATGATAGAATTGGCGGCGCGGCCATGGCAGCACTCTTGCTCCCGGACGACCTCCTCCTCGAGATCCTCATCCGCGTGAAGGATGCGGCTGCCCTGTTCCGATGTGCCACGACGTGCAAGCAGTGGTGCCATCTCATCGCTGACAAAGTGGTTTTAACTCGTCTTTCATCAAAGTGGTAATCGTCGGCTCGGGCTGCCATGATGTCAAGTATGGTGTCTATGTGTTCCCATCTGACAAAGGAAGTTGGAGTGTCGTGCATATCAATTTCTTGGACATTACTCGAGAATCGGGCCACTACAGGCTGTTTAGCGATGCCATTGTGTGCCGTGGCATGGCACAATGGGTGTTTTTTCATACCGGAGAACATTACTTTCACGTCATAAGTCTGAATGCCCGGACCGGCGACATCTCTACAACGAAGCACCGTTTCAAAACGAAATACGAGTTCCTCCAGAGTAACCCCTTCCTTACTCTAGCCATGGATGAGACACTGTCACTGCTAAGTACTCGATGGAAATTTCCCCGAGTGGATATCTGGCAACAAGAGAACCAACGAAATTTTGGGGAGACTTCCGAATGGTTATGCACCCGGACCATCGAGCTAAAACAACCTAAGAAGATTACTCGGGGAAGAGAGCTGCATGTCTTGAGGGAGAAGTGCGGCACACTGCTCATCAGCGACGACATCAACCGCGTTTACACCGTCGCCCTCGAAACTGGGATGATGGAGGAGGTGGAGGATTGGCCACGTGGTATCAACATCTCTCATTTGAATTTTTTTTTTTGAAAAAACTTAGTAATGGCGCACCAGCGGACAGTGTGCCATTACTAGTTAAAACTAGTAATGGCGCACTGTCCACGAGTGCGCCATTACTAACAATTTTTTTTACTTTTTTTTAAAACTACTAATGGCGCACGGTAGGTGTGGTGCGCCATTACTATGTCAACTAGTAATGGCGCACTGTCTCACGGTGTGCCATTAGTAACAATTTTTTTTTTCAAAACTTCTAATGGCGCACCATACATCAGGTGCGCCATTAGTAATATATTACTAATGGCGCACATGTATGTGGTGCGCCATTGCTATATACTAATGGCGTACCACACATGTGGTGCGCCATTAGTGTCCATTTCATCTATAGCCGTTTTCCTAGTAGTGTGTATGTTCATGTTGTTGGAAACTTGTATATGTTCATGTTGTTGGAAACTTGTATATGTCGTTGGAAACTTATTGTTGGTATGCTTGTTAAAATTATTTTGAAATGTGTGTGTATGTGTGTGTGTGTGAAATTCTGTCAAATTGAATGAATTTAGGAAAAAACAGAAAAAACAGGGGCTATATAGCCACTTTGCCTTCAGCTGGCAGATGGCAAAGGCCTTTGTCGTCAGCTAGTAGACGACAAGGCTACCACGTGGCAGCTACCTGTACAACTTGGGGTGTACTGGGCTGGCCTATTTGGCAGATTTGTCGTCAGCCAGCAGACGACAAAGGCCTTTGCATCTTTGCCGTCTGCTAGCTGACAACAAAGATGCAAAGGCCTTTGCCGTCTGCCAGCTGATGACAAAGCACGCCGTCAACCACTTAACGGACCTGAACTGCCACGTGTGTCGTCCAGGCTCTTTGCCATCTGCCAGCAGACGGCAAAGACCTTTGCATCTTTGCCGTCCGCCAGCAGACGACAAAGAGGCCTTTGCCGTAGCCTATTCAGCCGGACCTGTTGTCGTCTGCTGGCTGACGGCAAAGCCCTTTACCGTCAACCTGGCATGCCTTTGCCGTCAGCCATGGCTGACGGCAAAGTGCCTGATTCCTGTAGTGAAGCCAGCCACCCCACCGAGAGGTGGAGTACACCGGTGGTTCACAGACTCCTCTGTACATGCACAAGCCGGCCACACTCAAAGCAAAAGCTAGTGGGGTATCTTCTCGTAATGAAAATCGAACCATGTTCTTGTCTTATCATCCTTCGAGGACTTTAGATAAAAGCCTCTCACCAAAGGTTCATACACCAAAATTTTCGCCCTAACTCCAAGATTTGTTTTCCTAGCAATACCATCATCAGCAGCATCAACTTTCACTATTTCACCGAGCCAGTTCCTAAGGGATTTACCAAATTTTCTTCCATCTTACTTCTTGAGAACGAGCACACTAAAATCATACTGGCATCGCCCATTGTTCATTGCATGTTTCCAATCCCCCTCACTTTCAAAGTGCACCTCAGAAACATTTGAACCTAGGTCTCTAAAGCGGGCCTCCCTATCAATCCCTAGGCTCTTTATATTGTTCTTTCCAAGATGCTCTTGATCATCGGCCGCAACAAGCATACCTTGCCGACCGTGGACTGATACGTCTCCAACGTATCTATAATTTTTGATTGCTCCATGCTACTTTATCTACTGTTTTAGGCAATATTGGGCTTTATTATCCACTTTTATATTATTTTTGGGACTAACCTATTAACCGGAGGCCCAGCCCAGATTTGCTGTTTTATGCCTATTTCAGTGTTTCGAGGAAAAGGTATATCAGACAGAGTCAAAACGGAACGAAATCAACTGGAGAAGTTATTTTTGAAAGGAAACCCACCTGATGGACTTGGACCCCACGTCAGAAGATATGGGATGTGCTCACGAGGGTGGGGGGCGCGCCCCCCTGCGTCGTGGGGCCCCCGTAGCTCCACCGACGTACTCCTTTCACCCATATATACCTACGTACCCTAAAACTTCCAGAACAGAACCTAGATCGGGAGTTCCGCCGCCGCAAGCCTCTGTAGCCACCAAAAACCAATCGGGACCCTGTTCCGGCACCCTGCCGGAGAGGGATCCCATCACCGGAGGCCATCTTCATCATCCCGGCGCTATCCATGACGAGGAGGGAGTAGTTCACCCTGGGGGCTGAGGGTATGTACCAGTAGCTATGTGTTTGATCTCTCTCTCTCTCTCGTGTTCTCTCTCGTGTTCCTCTATGGCACGATCTTGATGTATCCCGAGCTTTGCTATTGTAGTTGGATCTTATGATGTTTCTCCCCCTCTACTCTCTTGTGATGAATTGAGTTTCCCCTTTGAAGTTATCTTATCGGATTGAGTCTTTATGAGAACACTTGATGTATGTCTTGCCGTGATTATCTGTGGTGACAATGGGATATCATGTGCCACTTGATGTATATTTTGGTGATCAACTTGCGGGTTTCGTGACATTGGGAACCTATGCATAGGGGTTGGCACACGTTCTTGACTCTCCGGTAGAAACTTTGGGGCACTCTTTGAAGTACTTTTATGTTGGTTAGATGAATCTGAGATTGTGTGACGCATATCGTATAATCATGCCCACGGATACTTGAGGTGACAATGGAGTATCTAGGTGACATTAGGGTTTTGGTTGATTTGTGTCTTAAGGTGTTATTCTAGTACGAACTCTTTTATAGATCGATCCGAAAGAATAGCTTTGAGGTGGTTTCGTCTCCTACCATAATCTCTATGTTTGTTCTCCGCTATTAGTGGCTTTGGAGTGACTCTTTGTTGCATGTTGAGGGTTTGTCATATGTTCTATCTATGTTATTATTGTTGAGAGAACTTGCACTAGTGAAAGTATGAACCCTAGGCCTTGTTTCCTATCATTGCAATACCATTTACGCTCACTTTTACCACTTGCTACCTTGCTGTTTTCATTATTTTAGATTACAAAAACCTATATCTACTATCTATTTTGCACTTGTATCTTCATCTCTTCGCCGAACTAGTGCACCTATACAATTTGCCATTGTATTGGGTGTGTTGGGGACACAAGAAACTCTTTGTTATTTGGTTGCATGGTTGCTTGAGAGAGACCATCTTCATCCTACGCCTCCTACGAATTGATAAACCTTAGGTCATCCACTTGAGGGAAATTTGCTACTGTCCTACAAACCTGTGCACTTGCAGGCCCAACAACGTCTACAAGAAGAAGGTTGTGTAGTAGACATCAAGCTCTTTTCTGGCGCCGTTGCCGGGGAGGCTAGGTAAGTGAAGGTATATCTTTAGATCTTGCAATCGAATCTTTTTGTTTCTTGTTTTAGCACTAGTTAGTTTATAAAAGAAAACTACAAAAAAATGGGGTTGAGTTTGTCTCATACGCTTCACCTTTTTAATATCTTTCGTGGGTATGATGGAAAGGATAATTGTGCTCAAGTGCTAGAAGAATAAATCTATAGAATGTTTGGTACTAAATCTTTGAATGATGAGCATGATTGCAATGTTGTTAGTATGAATTCTTTGAATATCCATGATGCTAATGTTATGCAAAGCCACAAGCTTGGGGAAGCTATGTTTGATGGAGATGATATTTTTTGTCCCCCAAGCTTTGATGAGCAAATTTACTATGATGAAAGCATGCCTCCTATTTATGATGATTATTGTGATGATATGTATGCTATAAAGAAGAAGTTTGCTTATGTGAAGAGTAGAAAATTTTCTGTGCTTGTAGATCATGAAAATAATGCTTTAGGTGCTGGTTATATTGTTGAATTCATTCATGATGCTACTGAAAATTATTATGAGAGAGGAACATATGCTTGTAGGAATTGCAATAATGTCAAGTTTCCTCTCTATGTGCTTAAAGTTTTGAAGCTATGCTTGTTTTTCCTTCCTATGCTTGTTGATTATTGTTCCCCTAAGTTGTTTGCTCATAAAATCCCTATGCATAGGAAGTGGGTTAGGCTTAAATGCGCTAGTCATATTCTTCATGATGCTCCCGTTATGTTTCAATTCTTATCTTTTATGTGAGCATCATTGTCATCATCATGCCTAGCTAAAAGGCATTAAAGAAAAGTGCTTGTTGGGAGACAACCCAATATTTACCCTTACTGTTTTTGTGTGTCCACATGATTATGCTACTGTAGTGATCATGTTTTATAGCTTTTGTTTCAATAAAGTGCCAAGTAGAACCTTTGGGAAGACTTGGGTGAAGTTTATGTGATCTTGCTGTGAAAAACAGAAACTTTAGCGCTCACGAGATTAGCTGACAGTTTTTACTGGAGAGTGCTTTTAGGTTGATTCTTTTTGAAGATGATTAATAGACAAATTTCTCAGGTCCAGAAATTTATATCATAATTTTTGGGGTTCCATAAGTATACGTTTTATACAGATTACTACAGACTGTTCTGTTTTTGACAGATTCTGTTTTCTATGTGTTGTTTGCTTATTTTGATGAATATATGAGTAGTATCGGAGGGTATGAACCATAGATAAGTTGAAGTACAGTAGATATTACACCAATATTAATTTAGAATGAGTTCATTACAGTACCTAAGTGGTGGTTTTATTTTCTTATACTAACGGAGCTTACGAGTTTTGTGTTGAGTTTTGTGTGGTTGAAGTTTTCAAGTTTTGGGTAAAGATTCGATGGACTATGGAATAAGGAGTGGCAGGAGCCTAAGCTTGGGGATGCCCAAGGCACCCCAAGGTAATATTCAAGGACAAGCAAGCAACTAAGCTTGGGGATGCCCCGGAAGGCATCCACTCTTTCGTCTTCGTTCATCGGTAACTTTATTTGGAGCTATATTTTTATTCATCACATGATATGTGTTTTGCTTAGAGCGTCACTTTATTTGGTTAGTTTTTGCTTGTTGTTAGTTAGAATAGTGTTTTGCCTCTTTAGTTTCAATAAAAAAGTCAAGGATAGCCTTTGCCATGCTTATTTTGCTAGTTTGCATGTTGCTGTTTGAAAACAGAAAGTTTACCGCTGTTGCGAAAATTCTCTAGAAAAGTCAGAGCATAGTCTAACGTTGAATCTTTTTTAATATTAAGCTCTGACAAATTTATTACAGTGGGAATTTTAGTTCATAATTTTTGGAGTCAGGGAAGTATTGTTACTCTTGCATTCTTTATAGACTGTATTGTTTTGACAGATTGCTGTTATGGTTGCATTGTTTGCATATGTTTGCTTGTTTAATGATTCTATTTGAGGATAGGAGTATTAAATATACAGAGGCATTTAGTATTCAATGTTGAATAATAATGTTAGTGATTTGTTACGGTAGAATATGATAAGGTTTTGCATTGGTTTATAATAACCTATCTCACGAGTTCTTGTTGAGTTTGTTGTGAATGAAGCTTTTGATAAAAGAGAAACCATGATAAAAGAGAAATTAAGGAGACACAAAAGTTCAAGCTTGGGGATGCCCAAGGTACCCCAAGATAATATTTCAAGAAGTCTCAAGCATCTAAGCATGGGGATGCCCCGGTAGGCATCCCACCTTTCTTCCTCAACAACTATCGGTTAGTATCGGTTGAGCCTAAGTTTTTGCTTCTTCACATGAGTTGTGCTATCCTTGCATTGTAGTTTTCTTTAGCTTTGCTTGCTGTTTGAATGAAGTATCAAGATCTGAAATCCTTTAATGAGAGAGAGCCATACATGATTTGGAATTTGCTAGAATACTCTTTGTGCTTCACTTATATCTTTTGAGCGTGATAATTTTTGCTCTAGTGCTTCACTTATATCTTTTAGAGCACGGTGGTGGATTTGTTTTAAAGAAACTATTGATCTCTCATGCTTCACTTAGATTATTTTGAGAGTCGTTAATAGCATGGTAATTTTCTTAATGTTAATATACTTGGTGTTCAAGATATGTGAAACTTTCTTTTGAGTGCGTTGAATACTACGATAAGTTTGATGCTTGATAATTGTTTTGAGATATGGAGGTGATAATATCAAAGTCGTGCTAGTTGGGTGATTATGAATTTGAGAAATGCTTGTGTTGAAGTTTGCAAGTCCCGTAGCATGCACCTATGGTTAAAGTTGTGTAACAAATTTGAAACATGAAGTGTACTTGGCTTGTGCATCCTTATGAGTGGCGGTCGGGGACGAGCGATGGTCTTTTCCTACCAATCTATCCCCCTAGGAGCATGCGCGTAGTACTTGATTTTTGATGACTTCTAAATTTTTGCAATAAGTATATGAGTTCTTTTGATTAATGTTGAGTCCATGAATTATACGCACTCTCACCTTTCTGTCATTGCTAACCTCTTCGGTACCGTGCATTGCCCTTTCTCACCTTGAGAGTTGGTGCAAACTTCGCCGGTGCATCCAAACCCCGTGATATGATACGCTCTATCACACATAAACCTCCTTATATCTTCCTCAAAACAGCCACCATACCTACCTATTTATGGCATTTCCATAGCCATTCCGAGATATATTGCCATGCAACTTCCACCATCATCATCATGACATACATTACTTTTGTCATATTGCCATTGCATGATCATGTAGTTGACATCGTATTTGTGGCAAAGCCACCATGCATTATTTTTCATACATGTCACTCTTGATTCATTGCACCATCCCGGTACACCGCCGGAGGCATTCATATAGAGTCATATCTTGTTCTAGTTTCAAGTTGTAATCCTTATGTTGTAATCAATAGAAGTGTGATGATCATCATTATTAGAGCATTGCCCCAAAAAAAGAGAAAGGCCAAAAAAATGCCTAAATAAAAAAGAGAAAGGCCAAAAAAAAGGCCCCAAAAAAATAAGGGCAATGCTACTATCTCTTTTTCCACACTTGTGCTTCAAAGTAGCACCTTGTTCTTCATGTAGTGAGTCTTATAAGTTGTCTTTTTATACTAGTGGGAATTTTTCATTATAGAACTTGGCTTGTATATTCCTACGATGGGCTTCCTCAAATGCCCTAGGTCTTCATGAGCAAGCAAGTTGGATGCACACCCACTAGTTTTCTTTTGTTGAGCATTCATAGCTCTAGTGCATCCGTTGCATGGCAATCCCTACTCCTCATGTTGACATCAATTGATGGGCATCTCCATAGCCCGTTGATTATCCTCGTCAATATGAGACTTTCTCCTTTTTTGTCTTCTCCACACAATCCCCATCATCATATTTTATTCCACCCATAGTGCTATATCCATGGCTCATGCTCATGTATTGCGTGAAGGTTGAAAAAGTTTGAGATTATTTAAGTATGAAACAATTGCTTGGCTTGTCATCGGGGGTATAGAAGTTGGGAACATCTTTGTGTGACGAAAATGAAGCATAGCCTAACTATATGATTTTGTAGGGATGAACTTTTTTTTGCCATGTTATTTTGAGAAGACATGATTGTTTTGATTAGTATGCTTGAAGTATTATTATTTTTGTGTCAATATGAACTTTTTTCTTGAATCTTTCGGATCTGAATATTCATATCACAATTGAGAAGATTTACATTAAAATTATGCCAAAGTATCACTCCGCATCAAAAATTCTTTTTTATCATTTACCTACACGAGGACGAGCAGGAATTAAGTTTGGGGATGCTTGATACGTCTCCAACGTATCTATAATGTTTGATTGCTCCATGCTACTTTATCTACTGTTTTAGGCAATATTGGGCTTTATTATCCACTTTTATATTATTTTTGGGACTAACCTATTAACCGGAGGCCCAGCCCAGATTTGCTGCTTTATGCCTATTTCAGTGTTTCGAGGAAAAGGAATATCAGACAGAGTCAAAACGGAACGAAATCAACTAGAGAAGTTATTTTTGGAAGGAAACCCACCTGATGGACTTGGACCCCACGTCAGAAGATACGGGAGGTGCTCACGAGGGTGGGGGGCGCGCCCTCCCCCTGGGTGTGCCCCCTGCCTCGTGGGGCCCCCGTAGCTCCACCGACATACTCCTTTCACCCATATATACCTACGTACCCTAAAACTTCTAGAACAGAACCTAGACCGGGAGTTTCGCTGCCGCAAGCCTCTGTAGCCACCAAAAACCAATCGGGACCCTGTTCCGGCACCCTGCCGGAGGGGGATCCCATCACCGGAGGCCATCTTCATCATCCCGGCGCTATCCATGACAAGGAGGGAGTAGTTCACCCTAGGGGCTGAGGGTATGTACAAGTAGCTATGTGTTTGATCTCTCTCTCTCTCGTGTCTCTCTCGTGTTCCTCTATGGCACGATCTTGATGTATCCCGAGCTTTGCTATTGTATTTGGATCTTATGATGTTTCTCCCCCTCTACTCTCTTGTGATGAATTGAGTTTCCCCTTTGAAGTTATTTTATCGGATTGAGTCTTTTATGAGAACACTTGATGTATGTCTTGTGTGGGATAACCGTGGTGACAATGGGTTATTCTATTAATTCACTTGATGTATGTTTTGATGATCAACTTGCGGGTTTCGTGACATTGGGAACCTATGCATAGGGGTTGTCACACGTTCTTGACTCTCCGGTAGAAACTTTGGGGCACTCTTTGAAGTACTTTTATGTTGGTTAGATGAATCTGAGATTGTGTGACGCATATCGTATAATCATGCCCACGGATACTTGAGGTGACAATGGAGTATCTAGGTGACATTAGGGTTTTGGTTGATTTGTGTCTTAAGGTGTTATTCTAGTACGAACTTTTTATAGATCGATCCGAAAGAATAGCTTTGAGATGGTTTCGTATCCTACCATAATCTCTACGTTTGTTCTCCGCTATTAGTGACTTTGGAGTGACTCTTTGTTGCATGTTGAGGGCTTGTCATATGTTCTATCTATGTTATTATTGTTGAGAGAACTTGCACTAGTGAAAGTATGAACCCTAGGCCTTGTTTTCTATCATTGCAATACCGTTTACGCTCACTTTTACCACTTGCTACCTTGCTATTTTTATTATTTCAGATTACAAAAACCTATATCTACTATCTATTTTGCACTTGTATCTTCATCTCTTCGCCGAACTAGTGCACCTATACAATTTGCCATTGTATTGGGTGTGTTGGGGATACAAGAGACTCTTTGTTATTTGGTTGCAGGGTTGCTTGAGAGAGACCATCTTCATCCTACGCCTCCTACGGATTGATAAACCTTAGGTCATCCACTTGAGGGAAATTTGCTACTGTCCTACAAACCCGTGCACTTGCAGGCCCAACAACGTCTACAAGAAGAAGGTTGTGTAGTAGACATCATGGACCATCTTGAGTCTTTTGGGGTTACCTCTTTTGGATCATCAAAAACTAAGCCATTTGCTTCCTTGTCCATCAGCACGGGGCTACCCATCCTTGCCGAAAGACTCGACATTGGATCCAGATTCTTGCTCTCAATCGGAGATTTGGACAATCCCCTGCTCGCCGTTTCTCCAACTTTACGCATCGGCATGGATGCCCTAGCCCCCGTCACATGTTGTCTACTTGCCCTTGCATGTCTTTGCTCCCGGCACCGAAGCCAGGGTCGCTAGTCTCCTCTGGTTCACAGATCCCAGCATCGCCAATGTGTGGTATGTTGCAGACGCCGCCTTCTTCTCGCTAGCCGGCCCTCCTCACCTCACGGATGAAGGGACTGACACGTTTGGTGTAGCCGCCGCCATTGGAGATGCCACCTTCTCCATTCCCTTTGTCGTCTTTCCCGTTGTTGGCTCCGCCATTAGCCCCACCCCAAGCGGAGGAGAACACCGCCGGTCAGAGTCCAGGGCTGCGCTGTCGCCAGATTGTCCATCTTTTTGGATGACAATTTTAGTCCAGGCCAGATTGTTTTGTGCCACACGTATGACACTTATCATTTGGATATTTTTGTGAGACAAAGTAGTATAGGAGTATTTTTTTTATTTCTTGACTTGAGGGGAAAAGAAAAAAAAAGGGAAATACGCGTCCCCGAGCAGAAAAACAAGGCGAGCAGACAGACGGCCCATTCCCCTCGAGCTCCCCGCACCCACACACCCTAACCCTAGCCGCCACACGCCGCCGCTCCGCCGTCGCCGTCTCCTCGACCCCGCCGTCGCGCCGCAACCCCTGTCTCCCCCCACCGCTCCCACGAGATCAACGCCGTCCCGAGCCCGACCTCACCGCCGTCCACTGCCGCGAGGTCACCGTCGCCCTCCCCGCGGCCACCTGACCTACTCCGAGCCGACCGCCGCCCCCTTCCTCGACCCCGCCGTCGCCCTCCCCTTCTCCCAAGGTGAGCTCCGCCAGATCCCTCCCCCGTCCCTTCAATTTTCGTCGATGCAAAGCTGCTCTGCTGCGTGTGATTTTGAGATGTTGCCGAGCCAGTGACGCTGTCTGCTATCTTCTTTCTTTATCACCGAGCTGTGCAGAATTCGCCATGCCCCTCTCGAGTCGGCTACTCTGCTATGCTCACACGGTCACACCTGTGCTATGCCGGCTGATTGCCCATCTCAACATAAGAAACAATTGAAGCTCTGCTTTGCTCAGAATTTAGTTATTTTTTCTTATTTCTGTGGTTGAGCAGTGGAAAAAAAACGAAATTATCTAACAAACGAGTGTGATTTAAGTTCAGGAACATGTAGACTTTAGTTACACTAGTTAACCCAGAAAAGAAGCTCCAGATTCAGTAAGACGAAAAGAATATGAAAAACGACATCAGAGCTATCCGCCGTTGTAGCTTATTTCCGCTGCAATCTGTAAGCATGTTTCTGGAGACCATTAAGCTCAGAAGAAGTAACCCTTGCTGTCTTCAGAGGTTGTATGCGGCGGAGGTTAAGTTTCCTTAAATGTTTGCTAGTCATGCATTCTTCAGAGGCGAGCGCCATCTGTCTTGTGCAGAAATGTTACAATATCAATGCAGTTAATGCCATTCTTACTACCAAGTCGACAACCATTCACAATTTGAAATCGAGACAGACGCTGTGTCCGTTGTTCCGTTTATTTATGGCAATGCACTGGTGTGTCGGATTTTATTTTTTGAGAAATAATAATTAGGAAACCAAATAACTAATGACCTACAAAGTATGGATATGGCAGAAACTGCTGTGTTGGCATCCTAGTACGGGGGGACACAGGGACACACACGGATACGCCGGGATATGCGTATCCTGCAGCATCCCATCTTCTCTCAAAAAAAAAAGAGAAACAAATCGGGATACGGCATAGTACTGTGGCGACTCGGGAGCCAGCCTCCAGCCACCGCGCCGCTGCCCAGCCCTCTTTCCGACGGCTATCACGCTCGAGTAGGCAATCACGACGGTCGCTAGCAAGGAAGAAGATCCAGGCAGAAAGGTAGAAGGCAAGGTGGCTGCCGACGAGGAAAAAGCTCCGGGCAGGGAGGATGACGGAGACTGCACCCACTGGCAAGGAAGAAGATTTGGGCAGATTGGAAGGGAAGCCGCCAATGAGCAAGAAGGTGCTGGCGGCGGAGCGTTCATCTCATCTCCTTTCTATAGTTCTTAAGCGGCTAGAGGAAACAGGAGCACGGGATGGGGAACGGCTGGAGGAGCTGACTTGTGTAGGTAGGCTTTTCTGGAATTGGGCCTTATGTGGGCTCTGGGTGGAGGTCCTGTACTAGCTAAACTTTCATATAAAACTGAGGCAACATATGTCCAGCAGTAAGTAAACAATCTTTTATCTAAAATTTATTACTATATCTTTATTATATGCTATTTATTTTTCTAAATACTTCTATATCCTGCCGTATCCCTGAATGTCTGTTTTGAAAAATGCCGTAGCCCGTGTCCCTATACTGGTATACTCGTGTCTGTATCCCTGTATCGGTGCTTCTTAGTTGAGGACAAATACGAAGTGGAATATGTCAAGTTTCACCAAACAAACCGTACCGAGTTTCAATGCAAAATGGCTCCCGCTTCTTCGGAAATAAAACGGCAGGAAAATCAATATGGAGCCGCCAGAGTCATATCTTGCTGATATGACTTCCAGAAATTCTTTCCTGAGCTCGACCTAAAATGGAGGGGTTTCAAGATCTGATATCCTTGAAGGACTCCCAGGAATGAGAGAGCAAGTACAAGGACGATCTTATTTTCTAAGGGTAGGAGGTATTCCATAATTAACATAGTTTGGTTAGAGTGGATTTGAAAAGCCACAGCAGATCGATAAATCACTAATTTAAATAAGTCAACTCAATCTGCATTCCGGTTTGTTTAACAAGAAAAATGCACTTGAAATAATAAACTGAAAACAAAAATTAATTCTTTAAGAAGAGAAAATGCTGGACAATTAAAGTATGGGAGATTCTAGAACAAAGGAGAAGTATCTTTTTTGAGGTTTGTGCATATTATGTATTGTGCTTAAGACAAAGCGTGGAATATTCTAGATAGTACGTATGTCGGTATGCGTGGCAACACCTGATGTAGTGAAGAGAATATCCAACGGCCAACACTACTCGGATTAGTCTGGCTTGTGCAGAAATGTTAAAATATCAATAAGGTTAGTGGCAATCTTAGTGCCAAGTTGACAACCATTCACAGTTTGAATTGAGACAGGCGACTGAGGGACTGTTTTTGTTAGTTGTTTCATTCATAGCAATGTACTTGTGTGTCGGATGTTTTTTTTTCTTTTAAGTAATAACATGAAAACCAAATGATTGGACAAATACGTAATGGAAAACGTCATGTTGCACCAAACAAACCAGGCAGGAAACCAACCACTTATGTGGTTTTAAAAATCATTTCTGGCGCTTGAGCTCTTATTCTCTTGTTAACATTCTGGTTATTCTTTACAGGGCTATAAATGGCAGGGAGACAGCGCATAGGTCGCCAGTACTATGAGGAACCACGAGGATTTCGTGATGGCCCTCCTCCTCGTCTTGCACGAGAAAGGTCTATCTCACCACGGCGCTTCGAGGGAGAGCTGTCTAGCCGCCATGGTGAGCTCCGCAGAATCCGTGACGACAACCAGCATCTGGTGGATGAAATTGTTGGACTCAGGCAAGCAATGTCTCGTTTGAAAGAAGATCTCCATTCCTCAAGTCAGGTTATACCCAAGCTCCGTGCAGAGAAAGAAGTTGAATTGAGGGAGCTGACTCAGAGGAATCTGAAGCTGGAAGCTGAGCTACGCTCTTTAGAACCCCTTAGGCAGGATGCCCTTCAGCTACGATCTGAAGCAGGCTCGCTGGAGTCTTTGAGGCAAGAGCTGAACGCAAAGGTGCAGGGTCTGACAAAGGAGCTTGAGCAGCAGAGCTCTGAAAACCAGCGCATACCTGCCATGATTGCTGAACGTGATGATCTGCGGCAGGAACTAATTCGTGCTAGGTACGGAACCATCCTGGTCTGTGTTTCTGCTACAGTAGGCACAGCATGCTGAGTCTAAGTTGGTGGCTTACATGAGGAATTTATTTTAGTATTCGATGCATTCCCCCCTTTTTGTTTTATTTTATTTTATTTTAGTGGAGGGGTAGCTAACTATTAAGATCACTGCAGGGCGGCTCTTGATTATGAGAAGAATGCAAAGCCAGAGCTGATGGCACAGGTGCAGGCAGTGGAGAAGGATCTGGTGACTATGGCTCAGGAGTCTGAGAAGCTTAGGGCTGAAATTGAGAAGAGAAGGGCACCACCACCTAGTAGGTTTCATTCCCTCACTTGCATCCAAGTCACTGAAAATCACTTGTGGCTAACATGTATGTTTAATACACTTTTAGGGGTCAGCGGCTATGGAGCTTACGGACCACCTCCTGGGATGGGCGTGCAAGGCATGTACGACGGCGGCTACAATACCTACACAGACAGGCGCTACAGTACGGGTGCTGGACCATGGGACCCCCCTAGCTACCCGCGCCCTTGATTTGGGCTTTTGGTTCTTGTGGGTTGGCGTTCATCGTCGCGACAAAGTTCCTGATATCTCTGGTACTGAAGCTTGTGGGTGCTGGTGCCTTGTTCAGAAGATTGTAACCATGGATTCCCGTGGGCCATCTTAGGAAGCAATTCATTGTACTTAAGAGGATGTGGACCCTTTTGATGTTGTTGCTAATCTTCTGATTGGTGAACATTATTGCCTGCCAAAAGTGAGGGCTGCTGCAAGCTTGCAATGCTGCTTTGTACATGCTGAAGGTGGTGGTGGATAAGGATAACAGCAACCTAAATGTTTTGCATTCACCGATCTCGCCTTGTTTTTCGTTTTCGTAATACAAATTCGAATGGTGGATTTTTGTGGCACAAGTTTCAGGGGTTGAAGCACAAGATGCTCTGGATGCCTCAGAATTGCGTGAGATATGGAGTAGTTAGGTTTGTTACTCTCAATGCAATCCGATAGTGCGAGTTTCGCATGTATGCATGTATGGGGATAAGCCCCGATGCGAGCTATCAACTAAAGCCCCACGCGCCCCAAGTGAAACTTTGTTTTTCTTGATGTCAAAATCTGAATCTATGTACATGTGTCATGTATGGTTTTCATGATGAAAAGGCAAAGTTAAGTTACTTAGCTTCTTAAGAGAAATGATACTTAAAAGAGTTACCTTTTTCTGGAACACTAGGATTTTTTTATTTCCAGAGCATACCTTTTCATTACAATTTACAGACAGGTATAAACAAAGCTGAATCAAAACGCTGCCCCGTTCGTACCTTCCTGTATGTTTCATATTGTATTGCTCACTCCATACAGTATATAAGAAAACTAACTTGTCCAAAAGAAACATATTAGCGCATCTGGTGTAGTGGTATCATAGTACCCTCCCACGGTACTGACCAGGGTTCGATTCCCTGGATGCGCAAATATTTTTTTTTCCTTTTTTCTTACGAAAGTTTTAACTATGATTTTAATGAATGATAGTTTCTCATGCATTATTTGTCGTGCAGGCTGTAGAAGGCCACTGTGCCATCTCTACTCCTTGAAACGGCCACACTGCATTTTTGTTAAGTTCAAAGATAGTTTCTCATGCACCTTTGTCGCAGAAGTCAAGAAGAGTGAGAAGACTGTTGGATATATTATCAATTTTTGATAAATTTAATCCAGATAAAAACACAAGGAAAAGCGTGGAGAGTGGAGAGTGAGGAAAATACGAGGATAAATTTAATCCAGTAGTGCCATCTCTACTCCTTGAAGGGGCACTAGTAGAAAAAAGGTCAAACGTGAAGCACATTAGTGCCGGTTTGTATTTGAGCCGGCACAAATGTATACATTAGTGCCGGTTCCAACGGCTAGCTGGGCCGCTCTCATTAGTACCGGTTCGTGGCTAACCTTTAGCACCGGTTCGTGCCACGAACCGGTACTAATGAGAGTGGTGGCAGGATGTTGTCAGTCTGGGCCCCCTCCGGCACCTTTAGTACCGGTTCTTGGCACGAACCGGTACTAAAGGTCGTCCTACATAAACCCTTCGTCCACCCGAGCTCGCTCTGTTCTTCCCCTTTCCCCTCTCCTCTCTGTTCTTTCCTTTTTCCTCTCGAGCTCATCACACATTTTGCCCAAAATTTGTCAAGATTTGAAGGCCCCCATCCATTCAAATGATCACAAAGGTTAGCAACTTTGTCCTTTCATCTCTCATTGCTATATTAGCTCTTGCAATGCTTTATATAGTTATTAATTTGTGAGTTTAGTAATTTGGGAGGAAATATATATATATGTGCTAGTATTTGATTTATATGCAATTTGAGGTTGAAATAACACTTAGTTTGCATATGTAGGTGTGGTTTACTTAGTGCCTTCTAAATCTCCGTCGTAACCACCGTCGATCGCCCGCACCGTCCCGTCGCCGGCATCACCTTGTGGTGAGCCTCTTGTTCATGAAATTTTATATAAAAAATTGATGTTTGTGTGATTTGGATATATAGTTACTCGTATAATAATTATCTTACCCGTACGTTGTTTGTTATATATAGTGCCATGGTTTTGATATCCGTCCCCGTCGGCCCTCGTCCTTGTTATGATTCGGATGTGGTATATTCTCTTTTAAAACTATTTGTTGCATTTCGTGTTTATGACAAATTATGCCCATCAAGTTGACATAGATATTTTTATCTAGGAGGTATGTGAACCGGAAATTCCAACCGACCCTATTGTCGAGAGGTTAAATTTAGTTGAAAGAGAAAACGAGTACTTGAAAGAAAAATTGAAAAGAATTGAGGGGGAGAAGATGGAATTGGAGTTGCATGTTACCGATGTCGTCGATGATCACAAGATCAAGAAGGAGAAAATGCGCTTGAAGATTAGAAAGATTAGAAAATATGCCATCGATAGTGAGGCTTGGTATCATTATGCTGTTGGATCAATTGCTACCTTAGTTGCGATCTTGATCGCATTTGTTGTTGCATTTAAATGCTTTAGCTAGAGAGTTATTTGTTTGTTGCATTTAAGTGTTGTATGAACTTTATGTATGAACTTGTATTAATTTGGTCTATTCAGTGTTGTGTAATGAAGATGAGCCGGCAATGGATGTACGATGACCGATGCTCTCCCCAGTTCGTTGAGGGCGTGCATACTTTTCTGCTTGCGGCTGAGGCAAACAAGCGGGCGGATGGTTTTATGCCTTGTCCATGTGCTGGCTGTAAGAATGGTCGCAATTACTCTACGTCAAGAACCATTCACGTCCACCTGTTTGAGTCCGGTTTCATGCCGCACTATAATGTTTGGACCAAGCACGGAGATAGAGGGGTTATGATGGAAGACAATGAAGAAGAAGAGGACGACGACAGCTATCCTGGCCATGGGTTCCCTGAATACGATGATACAACAATGGGGGAAGAAGCTGAGCCGGTAATGCGGGAAGAAGCTGAGCCGGCAATGCGGGAAGAAGCTGAAGAAGAGGCATCAGATGAGCCCGTTGATGATCTAGGTCGGGCCATTGCCGATGCAAAGAGAAACTGCGCAAGTGATTTGGAGAAGAAGAAGTTGCAGCGCATGTTAGAGGATCACAAAAAATTGTTGTACCCGAATTGCGTAGGTGACAAGAAAAAGCTGGGCACCACACTGGAATTGCTGCAATGGAAGGCAGAGAATGGTGTATCTGACAAGGGATTTGGAAAGTTGCTGGTAATGATAAAGGATATGCTTCCAAAGGACAACGAATTGCCCGAGAGTACGTACGAAGCAAAGAAGGCTGTCTGCCCTCTAGGGTTAGAGGTGCAGAAGATACATGCATGCCCTAATGATTGCATCCTCTACCGCGGTGAGTACGAGGATTTGAACGCTTGCTCGGTATGTGGTGCATTGCGCTATAAGATCAGCCGCGATGAGCATGGTGATGTCGAGGGCGAGCGCCCCAGGAAGAAGATTCTGTTGGGGAACGTTGCAGAAAACAAAAATTTTCCTACTCGTTTCACCAAGATCATCTAGGAGTTCATCTAGCAACGAGTGATTAGATGCATCTACATACCTTTGTAGATCGCGCACGGAAGCGTTCAAATGAACGGTGATGATGTAGTCATACTCGACGTGATCCAAATCACCGATGACCAGCGCCGAACGGACGGCACCTCCGCGTTCAATACACGTACGGAACAACCACGTCTCCTCCTTCTTGATCCAGCAAGGGAGGGAGGAGAGGTTGAGGGAGATGGCACCAGCAGCAGCACGACGACGTGGTGTTGATGGAGCTGCAGTACTCCGGCAGAGCTTCGCTAAGCACTATGGAGGTGGAGGAGGTGTTGGGGAGGGAGAAGGAGGCAACCAAAGGCCAAGACGTTCAGGTATGAAGTCCCTCCTCTCCCCCACTATATATAGGGGTGCCAAGGGGGGGTGGCCGGCCCTAGGAGATCCAATCTCCTAGGGGGTGCGGCGGCCAAGGGGGGTTTCCCTCCCCCCCAAGGCACCTAGGAGGTGCCTTACCCTCCTAGGACTCTTGCCCCCTTAAACCCTAGGCGCATGGGCCTATGTGGGGCTGGTGTCCTTGGCCCATTAGGCCAAGGCACACCCCCTTACAGCCCATGTGGCCCCCCGGGACAGGTGGACCCACCCGGTGGACCCCCGGGACCCTTCCGGTGGTCCCGGTACAATACCGATAACCCCGAAACTTGTCCCGATGCCCGAAACAGGACTTCCCATATATAAATCTTTATCTCCGGACCATTTCGGAACTCCTCGTGACGTCCAGGATCTCATCCGGGACTCCGAACAACATTCGGGTTACTGCATATACATATCCCTACAACCCTAGCGTAACCGAACCTTAAGTGTGTAGACCCTACGGGTTCGGGAGACAAGCAGACATGACCGAGACGACTCTCCGGTCAATAACCAACAGCGGGATCTGGATACCCATGTTGGCTCCCACATGCTCCACGATGATCTCATCGGATGAACCACGATGTCGAGGATTCAATCAACCCCGTACGCTATTCCCTTTGTCTATCGATATGTTACTTGCCCGAGATTCGATCGTCGGTATCCCAATACCTCGTTCAATCTCGTTACCGGCAAGTCACTTCACTCGTACCGTAATGCATGATCCCGTGACCAGACACTTGGTCACTCTGAGCTCATTATGATGATGCATTACCGAGTGGGCCCAGTGATACCTCTCCGTCATACGGAGTGACAAATCCCAGTCTTGATCCATGTCACCCAACAGACACTTTCGGAGATACCCGTAGTCTACCTTTATAGTCACCCAGTTACGTTGTGACGTTTGGCATACCCAAAGCACTCCTACGGTATCCGGGAGTTACACGATCTCATGGTCTAAGGAAAAGATACTTGACATTGGAAAACTATAGCAAACGAACTATACGATCTTGTGCTATGTTTAGGATTGGGTCTTGTCCATCACATCATTCTCCTAATGATGTGATCTCGTTATCAATGACATCCAGTGTCCATAGTCAGGAAACCATGACTATCTGTTGATCAACGAGCTAGTCAACTAGAGGCTCACTAGGGACACGTTGGTGTCTGTTATTCACACATGTATTACGATTTCCGGATAACACAATTATAGCATGAATAAAGACAATTATCATGAACAAGGAAATATAATAATAATGCTTTTATTATTGCCTCTAGGGCATATTTCCAACAGTCTCCCACTTGCACTAGAGTCAATAATCTAGTTACATTGTGATGAATCGAACACCCATGGAATTCTGGTGTTGATCATGTTTTGCTCTAGGGAGAGGTTTAGTCAACGGATCTGCTATATTCAGGTCCGTATGTACTTTACAAATCTCTATGTCTCCATCTTGAACATTTTCACGAATAGAGTTGAAGCGACGCTTGATGTGCCTTGTCTTCTTGTGAAACCTGGGCTCCTTGGCAAGTGCAATAGCTCCAGTGTTGTCACAGAAGAGCTTGATCGGCCCCGACGCATTGGGTATGACTCCTAGGTCGGTGATGAACTCCTTCACCCATATTGCTTCATGTGCTGCCTCCGAGGCTGCCATGTACTCCGCTTCACATGTAGATCCCGCCACGACGCTTTGCTTGCAACTGCACCAGCTTACTGCCCCACCATTCAAAATATACACGTATCCGGTTTGTGACTTAGAGTCATCCAGATCTGTGTCGAAGCTAGCGTCGACGTAACCCTTTACGACGAGCTCTTCGTCACCTCCATAAACGAGAAACATTTCCTTAGTCCTTTTCAGGTACTTCAGGATATTCTTGACCGCTGTCCAGTGTTCCTTGCCGGGATTACTTTGGTACCTTCCTACCAAACTGACGGCAAGGTTAACATCAGGTCTGGTACACAGCATGGCATACATAATAGAACCTATGGCTGAGGCATAGGGGATGACGCTCATCTCGTCTATATCTTCTGCCGTGGTCGGACATTGAGCTGAGCTCAATTTCATACCTTGTAACACAGGCAAGAACCCCTTCTTGGATTGATCCATATTGAACTTCTTCAATATTTTATCAAGGTATGTGCTTTGTGAAAGACCTATGAGGCGTCTCGATCTATCTCTATAGATTTTGATGCCTAATATATAAGCAGCTTCTCCAAGGTCCTTCATTGAAAAACTTTTATTCAAGTAGGCCTTGATGCTGTCCAAGAGTTCTATATCATTTCCCATCAACAGTATGTCATCTACATATAATATGAGAAATGCTACAGAGCTCCCACTCACTTTCTTGTAAACGCAGGCTTCTCCATAAGTCTGTGTAAACCCAAACGCTTTGATCATCTCATCAAAGCGAATGTTCCAACTCCGAGATGCTTGCACCAGCCCATAAATCGAGCGTTGGAGCTTGCACACTTTGTCAGCATTCTTAGGATCGACAAAACCTTCCGGCTGCATCATATACAATTCTTCCTTAAGGAAACCATTAAGGAATGCCGTTTTGACGTCCATTTGCCATATTTCGTAATCATAGAATGCGGCAATTGCTAACATGATTCGGACGGACTTCAGCTTCGCTACCGGTGAGAAAGTCTCATCGTAGTCAACCCCTTGAACTTGTCGATAACCCTTAGCGACAAGCCGAGCTTTATAGATGGTCACATTACCATCCGCATCTGTCTTCTTCTTAAAGATCCATTTATTTTCTATGGCTCGCCGCTCAACGGGCAAGTCAGTCAAAGTCCATACTTTGTTTTCATACATGGATCCTATCTCGGATTTCATGGCTTCTAGCCATTTGTCGGAATCCGGGCCCGCCATCGCTTCTTCATAGTTCGAAGGTTCACCGTTGTCTAACAGCATGATTTCCAAGACAGGGTTGCCGTACCACTCTGGTGCGGAACGTGTCCTTGTGGACCTTCGAATTTCAGTAGGAGCTTGATCAGAAGTATCTTGATCATTATCATTAACTTCCTCTCTAGTCGGTGCTGGCACCTCAGGAACATTTTCTTGAGTTGCGCCATTTTCCGGTTCAAGAGGCAATACTTCATCAAGCTCTACTTTCCTCCCACTTACTTCTTTCGAGAGAAACTCTTTCTCCAGAAAGGACCCATTCTTGGCAACAAAGATCTTGCCTTCGGATCTGAGGTAGAAGGTGTACCCAATAGTTCCTTTTGGGTATCCTATGAAGACGCATTTTTCCGATTTGGGTTCAAGCTTTTCAGGTTGAAGTTTCTTGACATAAGCATCGCATCCCCAAACTTTTAGAAACGACAGCTTAGGTTTCTTCCCAAACCACAATTCATACGGTGTCGTCTCAACGGATTTCGACGGAGCCCTATTTAAAGTGAATGCGGCAGTCTCTAAAGCATAGCCCCAAAAAGAAAGCGGTAAATCGGTAAGAGACATCATAGATCGCACCATATCTAACAGAGTGCGATTACGACGTTCGGACACACCATTACGCTGAGGTGTTCCAGGCGGCGTGAGTTGTGAAACTATTCCACATTTTCTTAAGTGTGCCCCAAACTCGTGACTCAAGTATTCTCCTCCACGATCTGATCGTAGAAACTTGATTTTCCTGTCACGTTGATTTTCAACCTCACTCTGAAATTCCTTGAACTTTTCAAAGGTTTCAGACTTGTGTTTCATTAAGTAGATATACCCATACCTACTTAAATCATCAGTGAGGGTGAGAACATAACGATAGCCACCGCGAGCCTCAACACTCATTGGACCGCATACATCGGTGTGTATGATTTCCAATAAGTCGGTTGCTCGCTCCATTGTTCCTGAGAACGGAGTCTTGGTCATTTTACCCATAAGGCATGGTTCGCACGTGTCAAATGATTCATAATCAAGAGACTCTAAAAGTCCATCAGCATGGAGCTTCTTCATGCGTTTAACACCTATGTGACCAAGGCGGCAGTGCCACAAGTATGTGGGACTATCATTATCAACCTTACTTCTTTTGGTACTCACATTATGAACATGTGTAGCATCACGTTCGAGATTCATAAAGAATAAACCATTCACCATAGGAGCATGACCATAAAACATATCTCTCATAAAAATGGAACAACCATTATTCTCAGATTTAAAAGAGTAGCCATCTCGAATTAAACGAGATCCCGATACAATGTTCATGCTCAAAGCTGGCACTAAATAACAATTATTAAGGTTTAAAACTAATCCCGAAGGGAGATGCAGAGGTAGCGTGCCGACGGCGATCACATTGACCTTGGAACCATTCCCGACGCGCATCGTCACCTCGTCCTTTGCCAGTTTCCGCTTATTCTGCAGCCCCTGCTTTGAGTTACAAATGTGAGCAACTGCACCGGTATCAAATACCCAGGAGCCACTGCGGGCACTAGTAAGGTACACATCAATTACATGTATATCACATATACCTTTTGTTTTACCGGCCTTCTTATCCGCTAAGTACTTAGGGTAGTTCCGCTTCCAGTGACCGCTTCCCTTGCAGTAAAAGCACTCAGTCTCGGGCTTGGGTCCATTCTTTGGCTTCTTCCCGGCAGCTTGCTTGCCGGGCGCGGCAACCTCCTTGCCGTCCTTCTTGAAGCTCTTTTTACCCTTGCCTTTCTTGAACTTAGTGGTTTTATTGATCATCAACACTTGATGTTCCTTCCTGACTTCTACCTCCGCTGATTTCAGCATAGCAAATACTTCAGGAATGGTCCTTTCCATCCCCTGCATATTGAAGTTCATCACAAAGCTCTTGTAGCTTGGTGGAAGCGACTGGAGGATTCTGTCAATGACTGCATCATCCGGGAGATTAACTCCCAGCTGAGTCAAGCGGTTATGCAACCCAGACATAGTGAGTATGTGCTCACTGACAGAACTGTTTTCCTCCATCTTACAGCTGAAGAATTTGTCGGAGACTTCATATCTCTCGACCCGGGCATGAGCTTGGAAAACCATTTTCAGCTCTTCGAACATCTCATATGCTCCATGTCTCTCAAAATGCTTTTGGAGCCCCGGCTCTAGGCTGTAAAGCATGCCGCACTGAACGAGGGAGTAGTCATCGAAACGTGCCTGCCAAGCGTTCATAACGTCTTGTTCCGCAGGGAGAACGGGTGCGTCACCAAGCGGTGCTTGTAGGACATAATCTTTCTTGGCAGCTATGAGGATGATCCTCAGGTTCCGGACCCAGTCCGTATAGTTGCTGCCATCGTCTTTCAGCTTAGTTTTCTCTAGGAACGCGTTGAAGTTGAGGACTACGTTGGCCATTTGATCTACAAGACATATTGCAAAGATTTTAGACTAAGTTCATGATAATTAAGTTCAACTAATCAAATTATTATTGAACTCCCACTTAGATTAGACATCCCTCTAGTCATCGAAGTATTACATGATCCGAGTTAAACTAGACCGTGTCCGATCATCACGTGAGACGGACTAGTCAACATCGGTGAACATCTTCATGTTGATCGTATCTTCTATACGACTCATGCTCGACCTTTCGGTCTTCTGTGTTCCGAGGCCATGTCTGTACATGCTAGGCTCGTGAAGTCAACCTAAGTGTTTGCATGTGTAAATCTGTCTTACACCCGTTGTATGTGAACGTCTGAATAAAACACCCGATCATCACGTGGTGTTTTGAAACAGCGAACTGTCGCAACGGTGCACAGTTAGGGGGAACACTTCTTGAATTTATTGTGAGGGATCATCTTATTTACTACCGTCGTTCTAAGTAAACAAGATGCAAAACATGATAAACATCACATGCAATCAAATAATAAACGTGACATGATATGGCCAATATCACACAGCTCCTTTGATCTCCATCTTGGGGCTCCATGATCATCTTGTCACCGGCTAGACACCATGATCTCCATCATCATGATCTCCATCATCGTGTCTCCATGAAGTTGCTCGCCAATTATTACTTCTACTACTATGGCTAACGCGTTTAGCAATAAAGTAAAGTAATTACATGGCGTTTCTTGATGACACGCAGGTCATATAAAAGAATAAAGACAACTCCTATGGCTCCTGCCGGTTGTCATACTCATCGACATGCAAGTCGTGATTCCTATTACAATAGCATGAACATCTCATACATCACATATAGATCATTCATCATTCATCACAACTTTGGCCATATCATATCACAAACCACTTGCTGCAAAAACAAGTTAGACGTCCTCTAATTGTTGTTGCAAGTTTTACGTGGCTGAATTAGGGTTCTAGCAAGAACGTTTTCTTACCTACGTTTAAAGCCACAACGTGATTTGTCAACTTCTATTTACCCTTCATAAGGACCCTGTTCATCGATTCCGCTCCAACTAAAGTAGGAGAGACAGACACCCGCCAGCCACCTTATGCAACTAGTGCATGTTAGTCGGTGGAACCGGTCTCACGTAAGCGTACGTGTAAGGTTGGTCCGGGCCGCTTCATCCCACAATACCGCTGAAGCAAGAAAGGACTAGTAACGGCAAGAAAGTTGACAAATCTACGCCCACAACAAATTGTGTTCTACTCGCGCAAGAAGAACTACGCATAGACCTAGCTCATGATGCCACTGTTGGGGAACGTTGCAGAAAACAAAAATTTTCCTACTCGTTTCACCAAGATCATCTAGGAGTTCATCTAGCAACGAGTCATTGGATGCATCTACATACCTTTGTAGATCACGAGCGGAAGCGTTCAAAAGAACGGTGATGATGTAGTCGTACTCGACGTGATCCAAATCACCGATGACCAGCGCCGAACGGACGGCACCTCCGCGTTCAACACACGTACGGGACGGGAGACGTCTCCTCCTTCTTGATCCAGCAAGGGGGAAGGAGAGGTTGATGAAGATCCAGCAGCACGACGGCGTGGTGGTGGATGCAGGGCGTCACAGCAGCAGGGCTTCGCCGAGACTACGAGGGAGAGACGTAACGGGGGGAGGTGGAGGCGCCAGGGGCTGGTGTAAAATCCCTCCTCTCCCCCCCACTATATATAGGGGTGCCAGGGGGGCGCCGGCCCTAGTAGATGGCATCTACTAGGGGGGGCGGCGGCCAAGGGGAGGTTTCCCTCCCCCCCAAGGCACCTAGGGGTGCCTTCCACCACATGGACTCTTCCATGGTGGAAACCCTAGGCGCATGGGCCTATAGGGGCTGGTGCCCTTGGCCCATCTAGGCCAAGGCGCACCCCCTACAGCCCATGTGCCCCCCCGGGACAGGTGGCCCCACCCGGTGGACCCCCGGGACCCTTCCGGTGGTCCCGGTACAATACCGATAACCCCGAAACTTGTCCCGATGCCCGAAATAGCACTTCCTATATATAATTCTTTACCTCCGGACCATTCCGGAACTCCTCGTGACGTCCGGGATCTCATCCGGGACTCCGAACAACATTCGGGTTTCTGCATATACATATCTTCATAACCCTAGCGTCACCGAACATTACGCTGAGGTGTTCCAGGCGGCGTGAGTTGTGAAACTATTCCACATTTTCTTAAGTGTGTGCCAAACTCGTGACTCAAGTATTCTCCTCCACGATCTAATCGTAGAAACTTGATTTTCCTGTCACGTTGATTTTCAACCTCACTCTGAAATTCCTTGAACTTTTCAAAGGTTTCAGACTTGTGTTTCATTAAGTAGATATACCCATACCTACTTAAATCATCAGTGAGGGTGAGAACATAACGGTAGCCACCGCGAGCCTCAACACTCATTGGACCGCACACATCAGTATGTATGATTTCCAATAAGTCGGTTGCTCACTCCATTGTTCCTGAGAACGGAGTCTTGGTCATTTTACCCATAAGGCATGGTTCGCATGTGTCAAATGATTCATAATCAAGAGACTCTAAAAGTCCATCAGCATGGAGCTTCTTCATGCGTTTGACACCTATGTGACCAAGGCGGCAGTGCCACAGGTATGTGGGACTATCATTATCAACCTTACTTCTTTTGGTACTTACATTATGAACATGTGTAGCATCACGTTCGAGATTCATAAAGAATAAACCATTCACCATAGGAGCATGACCATAAAACATATCTCTCATAAAAATGGAACAACCATTATTCTCAGATTTAAAAGAGTAGCCATCTCGAATTAAACGAGATCCCGATACAATGTTCATGCTCAAAGCTGGCACTAAATAACAATTATTAAGGTTTAAAACTAATCCCGAAGGGAGATGCAGAGGTAGCGTGCCGACGGCGATCACATTGACCTTGGAACCATTCCCGACGCGCATCATCACCTCGTCCTTTGCCAGTTTCCGCTTATTCCGCAGCCCCTGCTTTGAGTTACAAATGTGAGCAACTGCACCGGTATCAAATACCCAGGAGCTACTACGGGCACTAGTAAGGTACACATCAATTACATGTATATCACATATACCTTTTGTTTTGCCGGCCTTCTTATCCGCTAAGTACTTAGGACAGTTCCGCTTCCAGTGACCGCTTCCCTTGCAATAAAAGCACTCAGTCTCGGGCTTGGGTCCATTCTTTGGCTTCTTCCCGGCAGCTTGCTTGCCGGGCGCGGCAACCTCCTTGCCGTCCTTCTTGAAGTTCTTTTTACCCTTGCCTTTCTTGAACTTAGTGGTTTTATTGACCATCAACACTTGATGTTCCTTCCTGACTTCTACCTCTGCTGATTTCAGCATAGCAAATACTTCAGGAATGGTCTTTTCCATCCCCTGCATATTGAAGTTCATCACAAAGCTCTTGTAGCTTGGTGGAAGCGACTGGAGGATTCTGTCAATGACCGCATCATCCGGGAGATTAACTCCCAGCTGAGTCAAGCGGTTATGCAACCCAGATATAGTGAGTATGTGCTCACTGACAGAACTGTTTTCCTCCATCTTACAGCTGAAGAATTTGTCGGAGACTTCATATCTCTCGACCCGGGCATGAGCTTGGAAAACCATTTTCAGCTCTTCGAACATCTCATATGCTCCATGTCTCTCAAAACGCTTTGGAGCCCCGGCTCTAGGCTGTAAAGCATGCCGCACTGAACGAGGGAGTAGTCATCAAAACGTGCCTGCCAAGCGTTCATAACATCTTGTTCTGCAGGGAGAACGGGTGCGTCACCAAGCGGTGCTTGTAGGACATAATCTTTCTTGGCAGCTATGAGGATGATCCTCAGGTTCCGGACCCAGTCCGTATAGTTGCTGCCATCGTCTTTCAGCTTAGTTTTCTCTAGGAACGCGTTGAAGTTGAGGACTACGTTGGCCATTTGATCTACAAGACATATTGCAAAGATTTTAGACTAAGTTCATGATAATTAAGTTCAACTAATCAAATTATTAGTGAACTCCCACTTAGATTAGACATCCCTCTAGTCATCTAAGTATTACATGATCCGAGTTAAACTAGACCGTGTCCGATCATCACGTGAGACGGACTAGTCAACATCGGTGAACATCTTCATGTTGATCGTATCTTCTATACGACTCATGCTCGACCTTTCGGTCTTCTGTGTTCCGAGGCCATGTCTGTACATGCTAGGCTCGTCAAGTCAACCTAAGTGTTTGCATGTGTAAATCTGTCTTACACCCGTTGTATGTGAACGTCTGAATAAAACACCCGATCATCACGTGGTGTTTTGAAACAGCGAACTGTCGCAACGGTGCACAGTTAGGAGGAACACTTCTTGAATTTATTGTGAGGGATCATCTTATTTACTACCGTCGTTCTAAGTAAACAAGATGCAAAACATGATAAACATCACATGCAATCAAATAATAAACGTGACATGATATGGCCAATATCACACAGCTCCTTTGATCTCCATCTTGGGGCTCCATGATCATCTTGTCACCGGCTTGACACCATGATCTCCATCATCATGATCTCCATCATCGTGTCTCCATGAAGTTGCTCGCCAACTATTACTTCTACTACTATGGCTAACGCGTTTAGCAATAAAGTAAAGTAATTTACATGGCGTTTCTTGATGACACGCAGGTCATATAAAAGAATAAAGACAACTCCTATGGCTCCTGCCGGTTGTCATACTCATCGACATGCAAGTCGTGAATCCTATTACAATAGCATGAACATCTCATACATCACATATAGATCATTCATCATTCATCACAACTTTGGCCATATCATATCACTAACCACTTGCTGCAAAAACAAGTTAGACGTCCTCTAATTGTTGTTGCAAGTTTTACGTGGCTGAATTAGGGTTCTAGCAAGAACGTTTTCTTACCTACGTTAAAGCCACAACGTGATTTGTCAACTTCTATTTACCCTTCATAAGGACCCTGTTCATCGATTCCGCTCCAACTAAAGTAGGAGAGACAGACACCCGCCAGCCACCTTATGCAACTAGTGCATGTTAGTCGGTGGAACCGGTCTCACGTAAGCGTACGTGTAAGGTTGGTCCGGGCCGCTTCATCCCACAATACCGCTGAAGCAAGAAAGGACTAGTAACGGCAAGAAAGTTGACAAATCTACGCCCACAACAAATTGTGTTCTACTCGCGCAAGAAGAACTACGCATAGACCTAGCTCATGATGCCACTGTTGGAGAACGTTGCAGAAAACAAAAATTTTCCTACTCGTTTCACCAAGATCATCTAGGAGTTCATCTAGCAACGAGTCATTGGATGCATCTACGTACCTTGTAGATCGCGAGCGGAAGCGTTCAAAGAACGGGGATGATGTAGTCGAACACGACGTGATTCGAATCACCGGAGATCCTAGCACCGAACGGACGGCACCTCCGCGTTCAACACACGTACGGAACAGCCACGTCTCCTCCTACTTGATCCAGCAAGGGAGGGAGGAGAGGTTGAGGGAGATGGCACCAGCAGCAGCACGACGGCGTGGTGTTGATGGAGCTGCAGTACTCCGACAGAGCTTCGCTAAGCACTATGGAGGTTGAGGAGGTGTTGGGGAGGGAGAAGGAGGCAACCAAAGGCCAAGGACTCAAGGTCTGAAGTCCCTCCCCCCCCCACTATATATAGGGGTGCCAAGGGGGGTGGCCGGCCCTAGGAGATCCAATCTCCTAGGGGGTGCGGCGGCCTAGGGGGGTTTCCCTCCCCCCCAAGGCACCTAGGAGGTGCCTTCCACTAGTAGGACTCCTCCCCTTTGGAAACCCTAGGCGCATGGGCCTTGTGGGGCTGGTGCCCTTGGCCCAAGCAGGCCAAGGCGCACCCCCTACAGCCCATGTGGCCCCCGGGGATGGGTGGCCCCACCCGGTGGGCCCCCGGGACCCCTCCGGTGGTCCCGGTACAATACCGATAACCCCGAAACTTGTCCCGATGCCCGAAACAGGACTTCCCATATATAAATCTTTACCTCCGGACCATTCCGGAACTCCTCGTGACGTCCGGGATCTCATCCGGGACTCCGAACAACATTCGGGTCACTGCATATACATATCCCTACAAACCTAGCGTAACCGAACCTTAAGTGTGTAGACCCTACGGGTTCGGGAGACAAGCAGACATGACCGAGACGACTCTCCGGTCAATAACCAACAGCGGGATCTGGATACCCATGTTGGCTCCCACATGCTCCACGATGATCTCATCGGATGAACCACGATGTCGAGGATTCAATCAACCCCGTACGCTATTCCCTTTGTCCATCGATATGTTACTTGCCCGAGATTCGATCGTCGGTATCCCAATACCTCGTTCAATCTCGTTACCGGCAAGTCACTTTACTCGTACCGTAATGCATGATCCCGTGACCAGACACTTGGTCACTCTGAGCTCATTATGATGATGCATTACCGAGTGGGCCCAGTGATACCTCTCCGTCATACGGAGTGACAAATCCCAGTCTTGATCCATGTCACCCAACAGACACTTTCGGAGATACCCGTAGTCTACCTTTATAGTCACCCAGTTACGTTGTGACGTTTGGCATACCCAAAGCACTCCTACGGTATCCGGGAGTTACACGATCTCATGGTCTAAGGAAAAGATACTTGACATTGGAAAACTATAGCAAACGAACTATACGATCTTGTGCTATGTTTAGGATTGGGTCTTGTCCATCACATCATTCTCCTAATGATGTGATCTCGTTATCAATGACATCCAGTGTCCATAGTCAGGAAACCATGACTATCTGTTGATCAACGAGCTAGTCAACTAGAGGCTCACTAGGGACACGTTGGTGTCTGTTATTCACACATGTATTACGATTTCTGGATAACACAATTATAGCATGAATAAAGACAATTATCATGAACAAGGAAATATAATAATAATGCTTTTATTATTGCCTCTAGGGCATATTTCCAACAGATTCCTGCCAAGGTGATGTGGTATTCTCCTATAATACCACGGTTGAAATGTTTGTTCCAAAACAAAGAGCATGCCAAGGCGATGCGATGGCACAGAGAAGACCGTAAGAAAGGCGGAAAGTTGAGAGTACCCGCTGACAGGTCGCAGTGGAGAAAAATCGAAAGAAAGTACGGGAAGGAGTTTGCAGATGACGCAAGGAGCGTATGGTTTGGTCTAAGCGCAGATGGCATTAATCCTTTTGGAGAGCAGAGCAGCAACCATAGCACCTTGCCTGTGACTCTATGTTTGTATAACCTTCCTCCTTGGTTGTGCATGAAGCGGAAGTTCATTATGATGCCAGTGCTCATCCAAGGCCCTAAACAACCCGGCAACGACATTGATGTGTATCTAAGGCCATTAGTTGAAGAACTCTTACAACTGTGGAATGGAACAGGTGTACGTGCATGGGATGAGCACAAACAGGAAGAATTTGACCTAAAGGCATTGCTGTTCGTGACCATCAATGATTGGCCTGCTCTCAGTAACCTTTCAGGACAGACAAACAAGGGATACCACGGATGCATGCACTGTTTGGATGATACTGACAGTATATATTTGAATAGTTGTAAGAAGAATGTGTACCTGGGACATCGTCGATTTCTTCCAAGCAGGCATCCCGTAAGAAAGAAAGGCAAGCATTTCAAAGGTGAGGCGGATCACCGGACGAAGCCTCGCCACCGTACTGGTGCTGATGTACATGATATGGTCAAGGATTTCAAGGTGATATTTGGAAAGGGTCCTGGCGGACAATCTGTTCCAAAGGACGCTGACGGACGCGCACCCATGTGGAAGAAGAAATCTATATTTTGGGACCTGCCATATTGGAAAGACCTAGAGGTCCGCTCCGCAATCGACGTGATGCACGTGATGAAAAATCTTTGCGTGACCCTACTTGGCTTCTTGGGCGTGTATGGGAAGACAAAAGATACACCTGAGGCACGGGAGGACCAGCAACGTATGCACGGAGAAGACGGCATACATCAGGGTCATGCAAGCTACACTCTTACCAAAGAAGAGAAGGAAATCTTCTTTGAATGCCTGCTCAGTATTAAGGTACCGTCTGGCTTCTCGTCGAATATAAAGGGAATAATAAACATGGCAGAGAAAAAGTTCCAGAACCTAAAGTCTCATGACTGCCACGTGATTATGACGCAACTGCTTCCGGTTGCATTGAGGGGGATTCTACCGAAAAACGTTCGATTAGCCATTGTGAAGCTATGTGCATTTCTCAATGCAATCTCTCAGAAGGTAATCGATCCAGAAATCATACCAAAGTTACAGAATGATTTGGTGCAATGTCTTGTCAGTTTCGAGTTGGTGTTCCCACCATCCTTCTTCAACATCATGACACACGTCCTAGTTCACCTGTGCCAAGAGATTAACGTTTTGCATCCTGTATTTCTACACAATATGTTCCCCTTTGAGAGGTTCATGGGAGTCTTAAAGAAATATGTTCATAACCGTGCTAGGCCAGAAGGAAGCATCTCCAAGGGCCATCAAAATGAGGAGGTCATTGAGTTTTGTATTGACTTTATTGCTGACCTTAAGCCGATTGGTGTTCCTGAATCGCGGCATAAGGGCAGACTGGATGGAAAAGGCACGCTAGGAGGGGAACAAATAATATGTATGGACGGACATTCTCTCACTGAAGCACACTACACAGTTCTACAGAATTCCGCCTTGGTGGCTCCGTATATGGATGAACACAAGAATTTGCTATGCTCCAAACACTCGGAGCGGTCTGATGACTGGATTACGCGTGAACAAACCAGGAGTTTCGCCAGCTGGTTGCAGACACGTACCATGCATGACACCTCTATTGAAGATGACCTGTACTTGCTGTCCCAGTTACCATCTTCGAATATAATGACTTTCAAAGGGTACAAGATAAATGGTAATACATTTTACACGATCGCCCAAGATAAGAAGAGCACCAACCAAAACAGTGGTGTCCGTTTTGATGCAGAAACCAAGACGGGAAAGGAAACATATTATGGTTATACACAGGACATATGGGAACTTGACTATCGACGTGGTTTAAAGGTCCCTTTGTTTCGGTGCAAATAGGTCAATATGACACGAGGCGGGGTAGCGGAAGACCCGCAGTACAGAATGACAACAGTGGATCTCAACAATCTTGCGTATGCAGACGAACCATTCGTCCTAGCCAATGATGTGGCACAGGTTTTCTATGTGAAGGACATGTCTACCAAGCCAAGAAAAAGAAAAGATAAGGAAGCGAATGCATCGTACGATGAGCCAAAGCGGCACATAGTTCATTCTGGGAAGAGAAACATCGTGGGAGTGGATGACAAGACAGACAAGTCAGAAGATTATGAAAAGTTTGATGAAATTGCTCCATTCACAGTGAATATTGACCTGAGCATCCCGTTAAATGATGAAGATTTTCCATGGTTACGACGCAAAGGGACACACGCGAAGAAAAAGTTTCACACCCAAAGATCTGGGATGTGATCGGCTTCACTAGCTATCATCACTTTCTTCTGTGTTTCGCACCGAGAGGGGAATCTATGTAATAGTTAGGGTAGTTATGTGTTTTGGCATTTGAAACGCGAAGAAATTTTATGTGCAAACAAATTCTTTCATGCCTTTACTGATTTTTAAAGTTAAGTTATTCACAAACTAGTGATTCACACTAATTTCAAATAATTCAAAATTTAAACTATTCAAATTTGAAAACTACGGGCACTAACAGAAAGTTTGTAATTTTTTGTACCTAAAACAAAAATGTTCACAAAGAAACTCCAAATACACAAAAAAACAACACAAAAATAAATAAAGCAAAAAATAATAATAAAAAGCCCTAACAGAAAGTTTGTAATTTTTTGTACCTAAAACAAAAATGTTCACAAAGAAACTCTAAATACACAAAAAAACAACACAAAAATAAATAAAGCAAAAAAAAAGCCTGCCTACTAGGCCAGAGTGGCCTGCATACGACTAGAAACCCAACCTGTCGTTGGGCCAGAATGCAGGCCCGCAAAGGCCAAGTGGGCCCACAGGGCTGCAAAGAACACGTAGGCCCAGTAAGCCTGCTTTGGAGAGGAGCTCGAGAGAGTGACCGCACGGGGGTTTATAAACCAGTGCGGTCGCCCCTCGGCTAGCGAGGTGGGACTAAACTTGCCGCACCGCACCTGCGCCAGCGCACCCCCTTTAGTACCGGGTCGTGGCACAAACCGGTACTAAAGGGGAGGCCTTTAGTACCGGTTTGTGCCACCACCCGGTACTAAAGGGGGTCGCTTCCCGCCGCTTGGCCTGGCCAAAACAGGCCTTTAGTACCGGTTGGTGGTTCCAACCGGTACTAAAGGTGCCTTCTATATATACAACGGCTACGAAAATTTCAGTTTCCCTCTCTATTCGTTCCTCTGTTTCCGTCTTCGTCGCCGTCGCCGCCGCCCTCGATCGTCTCCGTCGCCGCTCGTCCCCGTCGCCGCCCCCGTCCCCGTCGCCGCCCTCGTCTCCGTCGCCGCCCCGGGCCCGTCCCCGTCGCGCC